>NC_079386.1:1200000-1502500 GCF_021018895.1 Seriola aureovittata
TTGACGTAAATATTTTTTAGAATATCCAGGAAAGCACAATGTCATTTGTAGTTTAAACAAAGCTCAATACACCTTTTCCATTTATCAAACACAGGTGTAATATAGACGTGTAATGACATCATTAATGACATTATTAATTCATCATGGCATTGAAATAGTTGCTAGTTCTTCAGGAGTGATGCTCTGCTAAATGACATGTTAAGATCATGATGAACAGGGTTTTGACAGAGGAGGGAAGAAAAGTTGTCAAACATATCAGTGAAATCCAAAATACGAAGAAACCCTCATGTTTTGGAGTTCACTGTCGATACAGCATGAGAGCCTGGTGCAGAGACACAAGGCAGTAGCAGTTTGGGACATTCATTCAAAAAGTAAAAAGGAAAGAGAAAGTGAAAAGGAAAGAAAAAGTGAAAAGTGAAAGTGGAAAGAAGCACAGATTGTGTTCATGATAATGTTATTTCCAGAAAATCCAGCTGCTGCAGTACTGTTACTACTTGATGACTCTGTGTATGTGTTGTGGGTGTGTGAAATGTTTTGCCTTCCAAACGGCGGCTTGGCGGAAAGAGGTGGGAACCTCTACACTAATCTGATAATATGAGAGGAACCTGCAGCACTGCTACTCAAATTGGTCTAAACAATGTAGAAATACTTGCAAATCTTATTTGAGTCAAAATAAACAAGTACTGGCAGGAAAATGTACTTGAAGTATCAAAAGTAAAAGTGAACACAAAACAAAATGGCCCCTTTACTTTCAGTTATGGAGCTGCAAAGGTCCTGAGAGAATATATATCTGTCTAATGTACAGAAGATAACAGTATATGCATTAAAGTTATTATCATATGCGGCGAAATAAATGTATTTTAGTGATTTGATGACATATATACTGAGAGAAAACATGCATTTGTTAACTGTTGGAGATTTCACCATAATAGTTATACTGTGGTATTTTTTTCCTTTATTATCTTTGGGCAATGTGACAAAGCAATGCAGCATGGAAATACTCTTGTTTCATGATGGCTGGATTCAATTTAGCTGCTTCACCTTCAGGGTCCTGGTATTGTGTTTGTATCATTTCTATCAGGTATTTAATCAGCTGCATGAATCGAAATCAGACGTTAAAATGATTTTCCAGAAAATATACAGTACTATATCACTATATCATAAACAATGATGGACAATTTTTCTCCATATCGCACACTCCTACTAATGCTCTGTCAAAAAAAAGTTGCATGATTTCTGACTGCCTGTACTTGAGTGGCTGGCTTTAACATCAGAACTCCATATAGATGCCGTGTGATCAAAGACTCCTCACTGCAGCAGTGATCTCTGTTTCTCAACTCTAGCCTCAAAAGTACATTTTGGCCCAGATTTTTCAAAGCTACTTTGTTGCTATTTTGACATGTGGTGACAGTATCATTTGGGTAAATAGTATTTTCTATGGAGAGTGGTCCTCCTCACTTATCAGCTTTACTTTAGGAAAGTGATGAAAGTACATTAAAGCCTAGAGTACTGAAGAAATGCTATTTACAATGTGTATTCAAACAGGTATGCATGGAGCTAAACCATCATCAATCCAGCTCTGTACTATATATCATCCTGCAGCCACATCCTTCATTTGATCGAAGTCAGGGTGAAAAGAAGAAGTGCAACCTGGGTAAACTGGGTAAGGTGGCAGAGGAGGAGGGCGTCAGCTGCAGCTGAGAGGAGAAATCGCCTCTGACACCCTGAAGCTGACAGCTCCAGCATGGAGAACACACAGTGTGTATGCATGTGTGTGTTACCGAGAGCAGGAGAGGAACAGTACGTGTCACTAAATAGAGGGCGTAATAGTGCATTGTGTGTGTGTGTGTGGGCTCAGTTATGAATTTGTGCTTTTCTGGCTGTCACACACTGAAGGCAGGAAAGTGTCAACAGGCAGATTGAAAAATCCTTCTGAATCGCCTCATTGTCACTCACACACCCACAAAAAGCTTTATCAGGGATTCTCTCTCACACACACACACACACACACACTGTACTTTTCTATACTTGCATGCTTGTGAGGACCCTCACCACACACTGTCACACTTCATCTTAAGTATCAAATCTACACACCACACTTTAGCCTACTGTAATATAACATTCATTGTAATATTAACCCTGAAACCAAGTTCAAACCAAGTCAAGGCCTGAAATTAAAACTTGTTCCTCACAAAGAGAGGAATTCAAGAGCACACACACTGAGTTCTGAAATGACATATTCAGTTATGAAACTACTACCTCTGATGTAGTATGTTATTATCATTATGACTACTTCACTGTCTACATGTAACCCTACTGTTAAACTCATCCTGAGGAGATATTGTGTTTAAATACAAACGATCAAATCAAGAAGTATTTCAAGTCAACTACCAAATACAAGCAGAAAAAAGTGTGTTTTTATTTTTTCATTTTTACTCGTATTTTTAATTTTTTTTTCACAGTGTTTCTTCTGGACTGGTAAGTAAACAACTGCTAATGCTAACATCAGCTATGTAGCAATAGCAAAACGTACTAATAGCTGACAAACCTTACATTGACCGTATGGCAAGTTTAATGGCGTCTGTGTGAGGTTGGAAATAAAGGTCCACCATGTCGGTTAGCAATGATACCTTTGTTCAAATGTATTACCACCCAAAATTCTAACACTTCTCTGTTACATTTTGTCTTTGGTTCATGCCAGTTGAATAACTTAGGCTAGCATATGCTCCCGTCAGTATCCTCAGTAGACCAGTCATTGAGTTTGGCCTTCATGGTCTACGATGGTTACAAACTGGGTCTCTGAATTGGGACACAGCTACAGAGAAAGGTGTGCCTCTCACTTGCAGGGCAGCCCTGGTGATTCTAGAGCCAGACTTTAGTGGTCATTAGAGGAACTGCATTTTTGGCACTTTTGTGTTGGCTTCAGTTTTCAGCACCATAGCTTGCTACTTGTTTAAATAAATATATAGATTTAATTTTGCTTTAGATTTTGTTTTGTTTTTATTGAGTATTTGGTTTTATTATAGTACCACTAACTCTTAGCCAAGCCACCCTCTGATATCTTACTCCTCATCTCCCAAACCCATAGTTCCATTACTTACATTACATTACTAATTACATAAACTCTAAGTCTATATCTAACTCTCTTGCCTGTCAGAAATCATAGAATCATTGGCCAACTCACAGATATGTGCCCTCCTGAAAGATAACATCTGCATCTGATGTTGTGGATGACACTGTTAACTCACTAAAAACCAACATTGTGCTGCACTCTTGTGGATTTGTCTAAGGTCTTCATAACATTTTCTAAATTAAGCTACTTTCATTCTACTTTCAGATGATTGCATATCTTTCTGGTAGAGGTCAAACTCAAAATCAAGCCAACAAATGATTCATAAAGGTGTCCCACAAGAATCAATGTTTGTCCCACTCTTTTTACGACATATTCATAACATCTTCCAAGTCAGAACTGCAATGTCTGTTTTTATGCAGATGATACCTCATAATATGGCATCGGCTCTACTGAAATCCAGGCCTTTTCCAGGTTGCAGTCTATTTCTAATGACCTTCAAACCTCTTTAGTGTTAATTTAAAGTTCTGAACTCAGGAAAAGACTAAATGTACGCAATTCACAAGGGCACGAACCTTAGGTATTCCTTTAATGTTCAGTTCAGTGACTTTGTGGAGTTTTGTGACTGTTTCATCACCATGAGGTTTGTCAGGTAACAAGAGGAACCTCCAGGAAGACACTGGCCCAGCTGAAAAATAGTTCAAGCACGCAACTTCCTGTAATACCACATATTCGGTTTTTGTAACAAAAATTAAACAAAGACATGTTCATTGTTGAGTTTTAGAGATGTTAATAAGTGGCTCTAGATTAATTTTTAGTACACAGACATGAGAGTCATATAAATCTTTTTATTCCACTCTCAGCAAGAAAATAAATAAATATATTTCCAACAAAGCTGAGAATTTGAAATGCCTCTCTCTAATAATGGTATGTCTCAGGCCTGGTACTCTTTTGAGTTGAGGTAAATAACGGCCTAGCCCCTATTTGAGAATAATATTTCAATGACATCCTTCCTGACCCAATCTCAATAAAGCCATATGTGTAATATGCAACAACTCCTCCAACCATACAGGTCGTTTTTTTTCAACCGTCTTATGCGACCCATAGGAGTGTCTCCTGAAATAACACCCCTACGGCAGCATTCATACAAGACCTCAATTATCATGGTTACAACAATAAACATATACAATATCATCGTTGTCGCTATGGTTACTATAATAACGGTCATGGCTTGGTTAGGTTTAGGAAAAGATCGTGATTTGGGTTAAAATGAGTACTTCCTCAACATTAGACGATCTTTGTTGTCATGGTTACAATAAAAACAACGTGATTAACTCAGTTGAACAGTCATTGATAATAGAAACAATAATAAACTGCTGGTTTCACATGGGAATCGAACTCTGCTCTTCTGTGTCATATTCCTGTGTTTTGTTGACTTCTCCATCCACCACAACCTTCGCCTGTCGTGGACTTTGTCTCTTTATACTCCGTCACTGCACTTTTTCCTTTGCTCCTGTCATCATTTCTACCACCACTAGATGTCGCTTAGCAACAAAACCTAACTATGGGTCATAATAACCTGCTGCACAGACGACCTATTGGCTCGTTTTTTACAGGACGACAGCCTGTGTGATGTGTGTGATGTGATGACGTAATAAATTCCACCCAAATGCTAAATGTGAAGCTGTGTGTGTGTGTATGTGTGTGTGTGTGTGTGTGTGTGTGAGTGAGTGAGAGAGGCTGACCTCCAGAGTGACTTCCTGCTTTGCCATGGCTCTCTCCACAGTTTCGTACATCTGTGTGTTCTGGATGCCGAGACCACAGAAGATGGCAAATGCCTCCAGGAACTGCTCGTCATTCCTGTTGAACGCCTTCACGCTGCCCGACGCTTCATCCATCTTGTTCACCAACTGACATACACCTACATGGACACAGAAAAAGACATTGCTCGTACGCGTTGCCGAACCCTGTCTCGGTCCACTTTTTATAAGCGTCATCCCTATAAACCTCATGTTATGTAAATCTGGGGCCAGGTGGTATTCTAGCTGTAAAAACTCTACACATTGTCTAGGGGCTGACTGTGTTACATACAAAGTCAATGGAAAGGCTCGACGCATCACAAATCGAAAATGTTTAAACTTCAGCAAAACATTTGCAGATACCCTGAAGCTTTATGAATCTGCCTCAAAATGGCAGAGTAAATGATGAATTCAGAGGCCTGTACTACAAAGCAAGTTCAACATACACATTTTCTGGGTCAACTGAACCTAACATTGACCGTCCTGATAACCTGCACTACGAAGCTGGTTATCAACTGGCTCAGTTAACCCTGGGTTCACCTTTCCAGCAACGAGCACGTTCGAAAGAGGCGGAGTTGTTAATTATAAGCAACATCGTCAGAACCGTGAATGAAGTCCTTAATATGATATGAGAAGAAACAATGATACTTCCTGGTAAGTTTGGGAACAACAATGTCCATGAGTGAAATTCAACAAGGTGAAATGTAAACAATAGGATCACATGACTGGAATCAAAAGAAATATTTCTAAATATAATTATTATTAAAGTCAGACTAAGGATATATTGTAAATAAGTGAATGAATGATCATTAGTCCTAACTGAGTATTTTCGCTCTTTGTCTGATGATGAACAAACTGTTGTGAACAGGAGATGCAGATGAAACAGTTCAAGTTAATGTCAGACTGTTTGTGCTGCAGAGAGGAGAGAAAGAAAAGAGGAGAGAAGTAGTTGATGTCTGATGAGTCAGTCTGACTGAAATGTTCATTTATAACCATGGAAACATTGAACAGTATGTGGCTAATTGTTCAAATCAAAGACATCAGATGTTTCGTTTTTATTTCCAATCGTGGTCACGGAGTCTCCTCATGTTGTTCTGAGCTGCAGTGATGAAGAAGAGAGTAAAAGTCAACACAGTCAGGAATCCTGTCGGATTTAAGAATCTGTGTTCGATTAAAATGAAGCTATAATAGTTATGATATATTTATTTAGTGTGATAAACTCTCCTCTGTTTGTTAGAGGCTCTGTTTTAAAACCAGAGTGGACACATGCAAGTTCTGGAACAGCAAAATGATTCCACTGATTTATATAATTATTATTAATTCAACTTGATATTATTTATCATTTCATTGTAAACTCTTTTGTCCCTGTCAGGATCCTGTAGGAACGATGACTCCCGTTTTTCCATCCTCTGAAGTTAACCTGCGCTGGAGCAGTTTAGAAGTTTAGCATCAGTTACCATGGCGATTTACCCCGGTAACAAGTTGAACCACCGTCGTAGGACTGAAAAACCCAGAGTTAAACCTGAAGTTACCTCGATAACCTCAAATCCTGCTTCATAGCGCAGACCTCAGAGCTCAGTCTGTGACTGTGCTGAACATTAACACACACACAAACACACAGCCCATATCTTGCAAGCTTACAGATAAGGTAAAGTTGGGGCGTTGCACTGTTTGGTGCAGATAAAAACAAGACTGTGCAGACAACGTTTTCTTCGCTTTCTGCCTGAACACACCTTGTGGTGAGGACTGCTGGCCCCAGGTAGCTCAATAGAAGGATTGTGCAACGGTGTTAGCACAGACGGCAGAATATTTCATTTGAACAGGCATAAATTATATTATCTTAAAGGTGAGAACTTGAACAAGGTCTATGATAAGCTACCTTACCTGATGTGTACCAAAGGTTAGCGGTTTTGTGCAAGTGACTGGTTACATAATCATAAAATGAGATATAATTATCAGTTTTTGTTTCACCTGGACACAAATCTGTGCCTCATGAGGACATGGATCTCTAATGCTAATAATGAGATGTTTGATCTGGCTCATCACTAGGACTCTTAAAGGTTGGAGGAGAGGCTACGAGGACTTGTTTTGTTTGATCACTGAGGAACACCCGCTGCTATCAGCTGTTAGTGCCAATGATAATCACGTTGATTAATGGAGTGGCAGGACTGTTCATGAATGAATAGCGGTCATGCTATGCTAAGATTTAAGATTGTTCAAGCTTATGTTACATCAATGCATTTAAAACTAACTGGAAAACCACATCGACAGTTTAGGGAGTGAAGTAATGTGGGGTCAGTGTTCACAGCGCTCACCATCTCTGCAGGTTGGACCCTCATACTGCGTATGTTTGTGAGTGAGAATTAAACTGGTCTGTAAGATTTAACCACCAATCACATTGTCCTTGGTGTCATCCTAGTGGTTAAATCAGGTCTGTTCATCTTGAAAACCCATGTGGGGTTGGGTGTTAGCTGTCTCACAACAGATGTTTAGTTGAGCTACAGATGGTCAGATGATCATGGATACATGAAAAAGGGAGATTTAAACCCAGGCCCGGTACTTCAAAGGGTGCTCCACCAAAGAGAGAGAGAGAGAGAGAGAGAGAGAGAGAGAGAGATGTCATACCTATGACTTTGTCCTTCTTGCCATTCCAAATGGGGGTGCAGAGCAAACTCTTTATCTGGTTGCTGATGTGATCTGGGTTTTCACTCTGTCAGAGGATGAGAGGGATAAGTTCTCACTGAGGGAAAAGAAGAAAAAGAAAATAAAGAATTGAAAAAAAGAAAGACAAAAGTACTGACTGTCCAGGGGAAGCGTTGGTCCTTGGTGACGTCTGCGATGTTGAGAGGCTGCATGGTGTTTTTAACGTACTGAGCGTACATGTAGTTAATCTGACTGACATCACAGTCCCTGAGGAGACACAGAAAACACAAACAACTTCATATCTAACTATTCATAATGAGAGGAAACACCAGCATCACCTGGATTAACCTCTGAAACCCTGCAGGACCTGGTTATGATTCATGTTTCATATTTCCACTGGTGGTGGATTTTTTTTACTTAGTGTCGGTCAGAGATGGGGACTCGCACTTAGGTTGCGCACACAGGAGTTTGAGACTTTACTTAAGATGTGTCCTCAAAAGACTTGAGACTAGAATTGGACTTGGACTTTATCTTTTTGTTCACCCAAGTCTGTTTGTTGTTTGCAAAAAGTACAGAGCTGATTCGCACTGAGCTTGGCAGAGGGATGGGCCAAGGCTCAGGGTCAGATCCGGATTATTAATTATGACTGGCAGGAAGATGCCTGATGGGCTGTTGGAGGGGAAAAAAGGTCCAGGTCCGGGCCGGAGACTAAGTCTAAAGCTCCTCACCAACACAAAACACAAAACTGCACTTTTATTGGATTCAAAAAAGATTCAAAAAAGAAGTCACAGGAGATGATCAGAGTCCAATGCAATAGAATTTATTCTTTCACAAGAATAAAAGCGAGATCAGATCCGGATCCAAACTCAAGACAGAGAGCCTGTGCACAATCATATATAGCTTATATACATATAACCCACCCTAAACCCAAGGCCCTCGTCTATCCTCAACCTGGACCTCGCTACGGCTGCTACTCCAACGCCATTGCTCCTGGGGCCTTTACTTTATTCCCTCCAGGTTCCATTCTGCAACAATCTTAGTTCAGTAAAGCTGGTTCACATACAGATCTAACCTCAGTTGCGAGTATAGCTATTCCATTGGATTATATAAGTTTAATATTCAGTATATTTATAATGCGTAGTATATTTTAGTGAAAATGTACTACCACAGGGCCAGCCTGGTTGTTGGGCCACGAGGGCGAGAGAGGGAGGGATTGAGAGAGAGCTAGAGGGAGAGAGATTGATAGCTCCGTGCTGTGGTGTCAGTCCAGCGCAGCAGGCTGCACGGCCCGCTGTGGTTCTCTGTGGCCGTCATCGCTGTCATGTCTGACTCCCCACAACCAAGATAACAATTCAGATAATCATAAACGTGCTGAATATCGAATCTGATAATCACCCAGGCCGATAATCGGCCGAGCCCTGATAGTCAAAGCTACATTTTATCAAAGCGTGCACAGCAGACAGACAGCAGCTCAAGAGACAGAGATAACAGGAGAGCAAATATTGGACTCAGTTTCATCAGGTGGACATACACATCTCCACTAACATCTCTACTAACAGGTTAACCAGCAACTTTAAACATTCTCTTTACAATATGTGTGTTTCTCTGGATGCTGCTGATTAGCCATGGTGGCTCTCACCGCTAATTATAACTACTGAGTTCATCCTCTACTTAATTGGAATAGGACTCAAAGAAGACACACCCCACCATGCACCAGGTGCTTTTAAAAAGCAAATAGAAAAGCTGGTTGGTATCACATCTTAAATGAATCTGTGAAACCGAGAGGTCAAATGTCTTTAGTGACACTAAGGAGGATGGTTTTTTTTTTTTTTAAAGCTGCTTCCTAAAGCTCCACAGTTACAGCACTAAAGCATCTGCTGGTTAATGAGAGAACTGCAGCCTGGGAGCTACACCTGAGTCCATCTTGCACCCTGGCTAAGGTCTGAAAGCTGAAGCCATCAGTCACGTCTGTCAGCGCTTAATAAGCCTGTTTGTTATCTTTAGTCGCTCCAAGTCCAACCACAGAGTCAGCTATAATACTGCATGATAAATGACGGAAAATGGATACATAAACATAGCATGAGGTTAAGGCAGAAACGAGTGGATTTTGGCTGTAACTCTGTGGTGGGATGGTATTTGTGTGTGTGTGTGTGTGTGTGTGTGAGAGAGAGCGAGAGAGAGAGAGAAGGAGAGAATATAAGTGTGTGTTAATGGATGACAGAAGGAATGATGAATAGAAAATGTGTGTCGAAGTGTGTGTGTGTGTGTCAGGGAGAAGAAAAGGGAGAGACAGATAAAGTAGATACATTTAAGATTCAAGATCTCAACATCAGCTGCAGCAGTTATGTTTCAGATTAAGATTTTACATGTAAAACACATGATGAGCAAAGTCTTCTCTTTACTCATGTGAATACCGTCCGTGATGTCACTGACTCTAAACTTCAACTGCTAAAGTTGAAGTTTAGAGTTACTAAAGTTTGTAGCTCCCACACCTTTCCCTCCTCACACTTCTACATCAAGCTATAGACTAATGTGCTCTTTACACAGTGCAAATACTTCAGCAACTGCTCCACAGACTCAAATATACATTAAGGAGTGGAGAAAAACTGAAAAAATGTTTTTCTTAAATTCACTAGTTTCCACACTTTTGACACCAGGAACACCAACATTGCCCAGATGTGTGCAGCAAGGTCTCGTAGCGCCGGAGCTGTAAAGAATTTGGCGATATCAGTTACTTTTTGATTCCATCTTAACTGTTAAGAAATTCAAAGCAGCTGTTTTCAGTGGCTGATATTAATGCAAATCTTCTTTCACAGCTTTAAAGCACTGTATTTCTGCTTCCATCTTTGGCAGTGTATCATTTGCCTTTAAGCTGTTACAACATGTTTCAGCTATCAGCGTCTTCAGCTAATGCATTTTATATCTCCCAGCTTCAGTTTTACATTTCATTCCCCAAGTTTCCAAAGCAATGAATTTCAGTTGTTATCAAGTTATTTTTCAACCATTTTCAATCAATGATCCTGCGATTTTCCTTCAGTTTTCAGCTTCCACAACGTATTTAAGATTCCAGCTTCTAGGTTTGAATTGAAATTCAGCTGTATGTCTCTCCAGCCATTTGTCCCTATGCAAATCATTTCAGTTTTTTTGTCAGGGAATGAAGTTAGGACTGTTTCAGCAACTTCTTTTGATGCAATGCAAGTCAGTGTTTTCAGCTTTTTTACCCGCTCACTTCAGCTTTTTCAACTCTGTCACTATTACACTTTAGCTCGCAGGATTTACAGCATTCCAGCTCTACATGTCAGCTCTTTATCAATTTTAAACATTGCTTCAGCCACTTCCATCATCACTTCTGCAGTTTCCTCAAGCATTCAACTTCCAAATTCCTGTAGCTTTAAGCTTCCGAGTTTTGATTTTACATTTCATCTGTTTTTCGAACATTCAGCGGAGTCTCCTTTCTCACACATTTGAGAGGTGTCTCTCAGCCTCATCCCTGGGTCAGATCACATGATTACACTGCACATACATAACCGATCTGACACACAGATGAAAAGACATATGAAGAGATGCAAAAGACACACTCACACACACACACAATCATGTTTAGATCCCTGCACTTTACATTTAGCTTTGTGTTCACCTCCTGCTAAGGTTTAAATAAATGGTTGCATCGTGTACTGTATTCCTTTGATTAATGACGAGGCTGAGCCACACACACACACACACACACACACACACACACACACACACACACACACACTGCTATTTCTCTGTAATTTAGGCCATAGTTAAATGGATTTTCACAATGTAAACCAAAATAATGGTAATTGTGAGGATATAATGACTCAAAAAAAAAAAATCACATTTAGCCTAAATTTTCAAGCTTTCTATATTTAACGCTGGAATTGCTGAGTATCCTTGAACACCTTTATTTCTTCCTTCAGACAAATTTACGCCAACGATTCAGACCACCTTCGAGTATTTCCAGCAATGAAGCTCAGATTCAGCTTTTAGCAGCTTGCAACACAGTCTAGCGTCAGCTTTTCCAGAGGACAGCGATCGCACCACAGTTTCTTCAGAAAGTTTCGTCTCGTTAACAGTAAACCACTCTGAGAACAGTGTTTCTATATCATTTATTTTAATTCACTGATGGCAAATAATATGGTCCTTTTACTTCAGTAACATTTTCAGTGCAGGACTCTTACATGTGATGGTATTGTATACTGTGTGTGTGTGTGTGTGTGTGTTTTGCTTGGTTTCAGGCTAACTGTAACAATATGTTCTGTCCAGACTGGCCTCAACTCACACACACACACACACATACACACACTTCAGATGGAAATGATGGAGTTTAATTAGCCAAACACTCCACAATCCACATTTCCTCTCCCTCTCTCTGTGATTGACTTGAACGTGGCCACAGAATAGCTACCGGCATCAGCAAAGACCCATGACAGCGCCTCGCTGGCTTTCAATTCAGAAACACAATCAAACTCTAAATCCAGAAAAAACTTCATTGCCCCACTCTGTTAACTTAAAATAAACGCTCTATCTGTGATTTGTGCGAGCCGGATCAACATTGGTTCAGCTCAACTGAACTTCCTGCTTGGGTGGAACAGAAGCTGTGTCGCTGGGAAGCCGCAGCCTGGGGATAATGTCACTATAAAAAGCCTCCTGCGGTTCCAGCTGGTCAAAGCTAACATCCTGTAGGGCCCCTCCCCTCTTGCCGTGGCCCAGCTGGAGCCGCCCGGTGCCTCGGTATCGCAGCCCCCCCCCCAGCACATACACACAGTGGTATTTAAAGAGAGTTATTAGATCTAAACAGGGGAGAAACAGCCATGAGAGAAGGCTGTAAAAAAAAACGACACGCTACAGAGGATGAGACAAGATAAGACATCTGGTTTGTGTCATCGCTGACTGCTGGGATCTTCACCGCCGCTCTGTTTGCACACACAGATATAATGTATGGAAAGAAATCTATCTCAGTGTGTGTGTGTATGTGGTTGTGTTTGTAAAGAGAAGCTGTTAATGACTAAATCTCCATCAGCTGTATAGCTGGTCGCCATAGTGACGGTGACAGACTCGCTGCTTGAGACACAGACCTTAGTGAGAGCGGGTTATTCAGTATAAAGTCATGCAGGACCTTCCAGCACATGTCCGTGCAGGTTTGATGTTCCCGGTGTCAAAGATGTGGAAAATGGAGCGAGTTTAAGAAAAAGCGTTTTTTCTGTTTTTCTCTCACAATCCGCATCTTAATTTGATATTATTATATAATATAATAATCCACTCAGTGGGTTTCAATGCTGTCCAACTCTTCAGACCTTGGAAAACTGTGTCAAGTCTCCTTTTTTCGACGCAGGAACCTCAGGAGACCTGACAGCTCCATCTGGTCCACCAATAAAAAAAAAAAGGGTCACAAACTTTGCTCTCTATCTGGTTTCACTGACTTCATGTCTC
This sequence comes from Seriola aureovittata, assembly GCF_021018895.1. Classification (NCBI taxonomy): domain Eukaryota; kingdom Metazoa; phylum Chordata; class Actinopteri; order Carangiformes; family Carangidae; genus Seriola; species Seriola aureovittata. The sequence continues at coordinate 1,212,967 of NC_079386.1, forward strand.
TGCGCTGCATCGCTGCCAGGAGCAGGTATCAGGGGCAAACACAGAACCAATAAAAGCTGACAGAAAGCATAGCGTGTGATCCTTTCAATGCACAATGTATACCACCAAAGTATATCAGTATTAACTTTGAGCTTCCTGATTTTTAAAGTGAAGTTTTCCTGGCTGTTGGAGGACTGAAGGATCGTCCTTTTGGACTGTGTTTAAAGGATAATGTTGGAACCGCTTCCATCTTTTGTTACTGTCAACAAATCCCACCAAAAGCAAACTGTGCTCGTTCATCTGTCAGCACTTTTTTTTTTATTATTTTCCTCCCTTGTCTGTGGCACTCAGCAACAAGCCTGTTGGATCCTACTGAAGTTACCAGTCTCTATAAATAGCTCACATGGTATCATCATTTTTAAAACAGGTTCAGTCATTTCCTAAAACAGCTGGGCGCTGTATCTTTGAGCAAATGTTACTTGAACAGGAGGAAATGGTGCATCTTTGTGGACTATTTTCAGCTGTGGATGAATAAATATTTGGTATTAGTGAGTATTTATGCTCAGTGTTAGCCATGCTACTAGTTAAATTAGCAGTAGCTGTAAAAATGTGTAGTAGCGAGCTACTTTTTAAACTAACTACACTAACTAGCACAGTAGCTGGTCTAAAAGTTATGTAGTGTGTTCTGTTTTCTCTTGAAGGAGGGAAAAAACATCCCTGCAACTGCATGTGTTTGTCATATTATTTAACAGTAGATGTTTGAGAAACAGGATCGGTGTGTGAGGACCTTGTGGCGTAGGTGCATGTGGTATTGACTCGAGAGAGTGACGATGTCACCACTGAGATGTGGTTGAAAGAACGAACCAAGTGACATCAAACCAAGTGTCCAACCAAGTCCAGCGGCACTTGGTTTATCTTTTTTGGGTAAATGTGAACCTGGATGAAGACAATGCTCTGAGGCTGTAAAGTCTTTGTTTAAAGGTTTGAAGTTTTGTACTCCCTCCATAAATTCTATAACTCAGACCGGTCCTCATAAAGAAGAAACACACACACACACACACACACTTGGGCTGAGGTTTAGATTGAATTCTAGATGCTGTGGGGAGGCCAGGCCACCCCAGAGAACGGGGGGGGGGGTTCTATCTGATTGCATCTTAAATCAGATTACTGCTTATTCACTCTTCCAGGCTGCAGCAGGAGTTTTAGCAGGAAACTCTGCAGCTGTTGCCTCCTCCGATCCTCCTCTGCCATCCTGCTCGTGCCGCCTGTGAATCCTTAAACCCTTCGGTTTTCTGATGTGCAACTTTATCTCCACTTCTTTTCTGCTTCTTTGTGTCATCTTTCGCTTCTCTTTCAATGTGTTTTTTTTCTCCCCTGAAAAAAGAACTGTGCTGTCTATCACTTCTAGAAGAGAAAGAGGAATGAACTATAGCCATCTGCGTTTTCTATGTTCAAAGCAAACTCCCTTTGATGAACAGTCTGCTATACAAATTACATTAACGGTAGAAAAACCAAAAACATTGCATTAAGCTTCTTCAAGAACTTTTAATTGCATTTCACAGTCTTCATCAGCAGCAATTAGTAAAATTAGTCTGCTAATGAAGGCCATGACATGTTGTTGAAAGCTCCAGCAAAAGCTAGAAATGGACATTGACAGAGTGTCAACAACTAATCTGCAACAGCAAATACTTTTCCCCACAGATTCTTCATTGCTAACATCCTTCATTTGTTTTAATGTGTGAGATCTGCTTCTGCACCTGTTATGGTTTTGTGTATAAAAGCTGAAAGAAAGGGGGGGGGGCACCGAGGTGTTGGGTCTTGGGGGGAGGGGTTATTATTTAATGCTTAAATTTGAAACATTAAAGCTTACAGCAATGAGACTAGATGAGACGACTCTTTACTTCAGTGTTTCTGTAGCGCAGCTCCATGTTGCCTTCAGGGGAAAAGGACATCAGAGTGTTGTCTATAAAATGTCACCAAAATGGGTTTTACTGCAGTGTTTGCGACACAAGACGCTGATTCACTCGTGGAGGCCACAGAATCGACACGGACCACCACTTAAAATCTTATTTCATTGTAGAGCTGCAGGCAGCACATTGAGTCACTCAGCCTCTCCTCGCTCACATTAACACACTGACAACAGATACGTCTGTCACAGTTTGACTGGCTGTAGAGCGCTGAGAGAACTCGAGACCTCGTCTGGCTCTTCCCCGGCCCTCTCCGCACTGATATAGAGCTTTTTCTAGTCTAGTCATTCACCCATTCACTCACACATTCATTCATCACACCCATAAACACACTCATACACTGATGGAGCGTGTATGGAAAGTAGTGGAACTGTGTATTTGTCACAAATTACTATGCAACTGCAATATTTGCAGTGGAACTCCTCATATACAGTATTATCCAACTCAATTATTCAATAATTCATTTAAGAAATTTGCTAAAACAATATTCAGCTAGCTCGATACCAGCTGAGGTGGTTAATTTACACCTTTGCCCCATGCTGCACAATATGATAATATGTGACATCTTGTTTGTGTTTGTTTTTTTAACCTTTTACTTTTTACAACATTTTGCAAGAGGAGCAAAATATCAGCAAGAGCAAAAAAAGCCCCATAGCTCTGGATTCATACCTTCTCCTAGTGCACAACTTCCACTGTGTCTATTTTATGAACAAGTGTTTTCAAATGAAGCTTTGAGCTTCTTTCTTGTTTTGGAAACTGGGAAACTAATGATAATGAGATTCCAAGTGTCCAGTTCAATCTAACCTGTTATTTGGCATCACTGAAAAGCTTTCTTAATGACATAACACAAACACGCTGCATGATATAAATAGAGTAAAAAGATGTGTCTCAGGCTGCCGAGGTGGAGCCTCAAAAGTACAGTACAACACACAAACACACAGGTGATATGAACGTTAACATCTTCTGGCTAAAACAGACTAGATAAAATATAGCTGTCACAATTAATGAGAGCGCATGTTGACCTCCGAACAACTGTGTCTGTGCGTGATAGACAATTGTTAGATTCTCCTGGAAAGGTCTCGGACTGCCTCCAAGAAAGGGCCCCGCTTCATCATGATAAACAGGTTGTGATTGAGGAGCTGTCAAATCGACCCTAATGACAGTGTATCAGGCCAAAGGAGCCCGGCTAATGAGAACAAGATCCAATGTCTGGGAATTTGGCAGGTGAAGGAGGTGGATTACCTCAAAAAGATCCCGAGGGGCAGTAAACCAGCTCGGCAGAAGTATTGGACTGAGCCGCTCTGCCTTGTCTTTTCTATTTAAATTCAAAGTGACTGAATGGGCACAATAAGACTTTCTTTCCTGCCAAAACACTGTCTTATATCTCTCTTTTTTCCTGTTCCTTCTTACATGTGATGATAATGAAGCCTTGTGCTAGTGCCCATTACACAAACGTCATCTCAGGGGCTCCGAGGGAGAGGAAAGGGGTAGTTTGCAAAATGCGAGGAAACATTAGCACTAATAACCGGTGGAAATAGCCGGAGTACGCCTCAAGTTCAATCTGCAGGACTTTTAATTTAATAACAGGCTTCAGTTGAGAGGGGGAACGCCTTACCTTTTGGGAGCGTCTAGGACTTCACCCAGCTCCTCGTATTCCATGTGAAAGACACTGGAGAAGGAGTTCTGCAAAAAGAATAAAAGTAGGTTTATTTGTTTGGGATATTACAGACTGAGAGATGTGGGGAGGAATGGATGGGGGTGACATGCGCTTAGCAACATGTCATTAGGAACATGAATACATACAGGGTCTTGGTTCTGTCTAGAGAAAAAGATATTCCACGCTTGGCGGCAGGTCCGCCGCCCTGTGTTGTTTTTTTCGGCCGTATCAATTTCCTCATTCCCTCCAATTAAGCCATTACAACTAAACCCAGTTAAGCAGCAAGACCCTGCACACTGCCTGAAACATGTCTCCCAGCATGAGAAAGGGAGCGTTGATCTATTACCTATCCAGCCTCGCCAGAGCGAGAGTTTATTTCCACATTCCAGTGCTCTTTTCCTCTTTCCCCCTTATAGGGACTTGTTTTCTCTCAACCTGCACTCCCGGCCTCACAAAGGATCCTTTTTCCATCTTTAAGAGGTGGGGACAGGATGTTAAAGATAGACAAGGATTCTTCGTTTTGGAAAAATTTGCCCCCCCCCCCCCCCCCCCCCCCCCCCACCCCCACTACCCTTGCATGCACATAAACACCCCTTTGCTCTGCAGCATCAGTTCACCATGATCGACCTAGGTGAGGGTAATAAAGCTATTATAAACAGAAAAGGGGGGGAGGTCATGACATTTATTGGGGTTTCTGGCAAGGGGGAAGGTTTATTACTGGGTGACAGCATAATGGAATTTTTTTTTTTGCACATAGGAATATTGAAATAAATCTTCTTCTATTCTTTGGAAGCATCAGTTAAGGTTTTACGTGTCAAGGGAGCACAGAGGAATGGTGCACTGGGTTTTCACGTCCAGTTATCAGTGTCAGTAGCAGACACATAAATCTACTGTCTGCTCATGTTATGATATGATTTATGTGTTTAATAGTGGAGCTGAGCACTGACCAAGAAAACAAAAGGAAAGAGAGCTCAGGCTGTCTTCACCAGAAAACTGACATCATTGGTTGTTAAAATACTTTTCCCTCAAGTGACTTATTGCAATCATATGTGCAAGTACCGTCATCTCTAAGTAATAAAGGTGGAGACTTACAGAGCTAAAGGGATCAAGTGTTTTTGTTCACCAACCCTGGTTGGTTTCCTCCACTAAAAGCCAATGGGATTTTTCTATCGTCTTCTGAAAATAAACAGCAGTTTCTGATCCTGAGGTTTAGTTCGGCAGGATCATCTTCACTAATGAACATCACTCTATGATGTTTGAATCATAAACACAATCAGCAGAAGTAAAAAGCTAATGTTATAGGCTATAAACCAACTACACCACAGTCACATGACTCAACACCATGGTCACATGACTTCAACTTCACCAACTTCACTTGATTTAGCTTTTCATGTTCAACATGACAACAACCTCTGTAGTCTCATTCAGACACTCGTTAGCAACGAAGACGTAAAAGCTTCAAGAAATCAGGACTGGAGTATTTACTGACATATTTCATGTTGCAGAATAAAACGTGAAAATGTCTTGAGCTGGTGTTAACCACAGACCTTATTTCAGTCATCTGACCAAAACCAAGCAGCAACCTCTGATATAACTCACCTGTTTACATTTTTATTAAGGCTTAAAGTTATGTATTATTAAAGGCTGCTTTGAGTGACAGGTGGTTGAGCTTATGTTTGCCACAAACAGGCATGCACCGAAGTCTCAGCTCCACACACGCCCCTCCTCCGACCATATTTGGATTAGCTTGGAGTTAGGGGCGGGGTCAGAAACTGCACAGCTTCAAAATCGCTCTTCAGACACCTGTGGGTGACGTCACTGAGGCTACGTCCATCTTTATTCACAGTGTATGCCAAAAACCAACTCAAAGAACTTCAGGGTGAGGGAACAGGACGTGTTAAAATGCTAACTCGTTGCTGGTATTAGAACTCATAATAATAATAATTTTAACCATGACTGCAAGGGACTCTTTCCCTAACATTAATCAAGTAGTTTCAAACAAGCCAACAGTGTGGATCTAGGGGTTACAGTGTTGGTAAGTTGCTCAGTCAGTCAACTACTTTGTTCCAAACTCAAACACCTCAGCAACTATTTGATTGATTGGAATAAAATTTGGTCAAGGTCCCGAGAGGATGAATCATAACTCATGGTCCTCATGATTCCCTGACTTTTCATCTAGTTCCACCAGCAGGTCGAACTTTTCAGAGACTGAATCATCCTGACTGTGGTGGACCCATGGACCAGAACCACGATGAGGGTGACATGCGGAGTAAAATGTCTGAATGTGTGACCATAACGTTTGGTACAAACAGTCATGTTTCCCAAATGTTGGGTAATGAGTTGTAATTAGTCTCCTATCATCATTAGGTCAACATTATAATTGAATTGGTTAGTTTAGTTTATGACCAAATACTCGCAAGCTAAAGCCATTCCCATTAGTCTCAACTGTATGTGTGTAGTAAACATGCTAAAGTCTTAAAGAATCAGGAAGAACCTGATAAATAATCAATCATTAATAGAAGTGGTAGTTCTCAATGACTACATAATAGATAATGCTGAGTTACTGGAGAACAGACTGGGAGATACTGTATTAATGAATCATTAGGTAATGAATACTACATAATTATCTGCATAATGAATGCTTACCTCAAACTACTCACATGTTTGTGTAGCTTATTGTAAAGTATGTTAAACTTCATTATGAAACCAATGTGTTTTGGTTAGTGCTGCTCCTGGGTGAGGGCCTCTCACAACTGTAGAAGAAGCAAAGTAGGGTTTCTGCTACAACTTCATCTATTTACAAACTGCAAGTGGAAATGCGTTGGTGGTTTAACAACTGCAATACGACCTGAACAGTATGTACACACACACACACACACACACACACACACACACACACACACACACACACTGCCTAATATGTTTCTGGAGACCTGTAGCCAATTCCAGATTTGCTGTCTTTCTGCTGGGGAGACTTAAACAACACAGAAGAACAAAACACTCCCAGTGGCAGGTCAGATGTCAGATCCTATCACATGTCATTTGCACACACACACACACACAGAACACAAAACACACACACACACACAAAACACACATATTCCTGAACTCACACCACACAAATGCCAGCACACTATGATACATAGACATACAGAGGCATGAACACGCACACACACACACACACACACAGACACACACACACAGAATACTGGGTAAAGACACAGGCGCACACACACACACACACACACACACATTCACAGCACTATTTCCAAACAGATGCCACACACTGCAGTAAACTGAAGTGAGCCAACACAGACGAATGTCTTAAAAAGTCCGGTGTTATTGTTGCTAGAGTCAGTGAAGAGCAGCTCAGTCATTTACTAGACTTCTACAGGAAAGCTCGTCTCCCAGAGAAGAGGTTGTGTTCAGAGCCACAGAGCTGAGGGTCCAGCCTGAGAAGCCACAGACATTAACGCTGACAGGTCCATGTAGCAGCTAAGGCCAGTAAAAGTCTGAGAGTAAATGTTGAGTAATAGATCAGACACATGTTGAGACAAAATTAGCAGGTATAATGTTTTACCATGTTCATCATCTTAGTGTTAGTCTGCTAAAACACTAACACAAAGTACAGCTGAGGCTGATGGGAATGTTGTCAGTTTTGCAGATATTTGGTCATAAATCGAAGAATTGGATGAACTAGAAAATCTAGTTGAAATGTCAGGGAATCACTAAAAGTAATTTCTATTAATCCTGGCGTGAACATGAATGTCTGTAGCAAATTACATGGCAATCCACCCAATAATTTCCTAAAACCACAATACCAACCAACATATGAGCCTGGTGGTGCTAGAATCAGGGGATCACCTGGGATTCACTAGGATTCATATCTGCATCAAGTTTCATCTCAGTCACTGGCAATCGTCCAATAGCTGTTCAGATATTTCAGCCTGAAACAATGTGGTAGACCAACCAAAAGATAAAAACGGATAATACTGCCATCCCTGGAGCTGCTTACCGAACAGATTTGGAAGTAATCAAAGTGAAACAATATGGGGCCTTGGGAGCCCCTTGAGGATTTGGGAGCAGCTGCCTGTTTTGCACAATTGGTAATCCTGTCTTCTGTCATTTTCAGTGTAAACTCCTCACTGTGAAGTCTTTACATATCTATAAACACACGCAGTCTAATGTGGGATGGATTGTCCATGATGGAAAGCAGATTGTTCATTGACCTCCTTTTTCCTCAGAAACTCAAATGTCTCCAGGTTCTGACCCACCATGGTCCTGGCCCTGTAGATGTGTTTCTGCTGTTACCCCAGCAGACCACAGCACAGTGGATGCCACTTGTTACCACAGACTCAGGGTGGAAGTAAAAATCTCAGAAGGAGATACATGAAAAATACAGTATATAACCAAAACTATCTGCATGGTCAGATCCCACTAGAGGCAATAAGTTAAAGGTTTTCTCAGTCCTTTGTTCCACATTGACTGAATCTTGAAAATATCAGTTGTTTAATGTTGTTATGTAACTCTTATGAAAGCTGCTTTCAGAGCCTGGACAATGTTTATAACAAGAGCCTTCACCTCAATTGCTCTAACCTAGTTATAATAAATACAAGTCAAGTTAAACACCATTGTTTTGTAACCCAATACAAACCACACACCAACAGCATTGCATTCCCCATCCAGTTAACCCAGACCTTAACACCAATATTGAATGGTGAAGTGGCTGTGTAGCTCATACTTTGTGAAACCAATATTTACAATACATTGACAGTCAGTACACTCAGCCTTCAGCCCACTGGAATGAATCCTCAAACTGAGCTCTTGTTTTTGGAACTGGTGGTGAGGTTGGAAATGACAGGGTGTTTGCTGCGAGCCAGGTTCAATCATGTGGGTAAGTCTAGATAAACTTATACCGAATCCTGTTTATCAGAAAATATTACTGGTGCAAGAGACAAAAGAAATCCTCTCTACTGAATAAAAGTTTGATAAGTTTAACAAAAGGATTTGGTCCTTGAACATAAAACATTTCTATACATACAATACAAATCTCTATACACACACACACACAAACACACACACTAAACATCAGCTAAATGGGCAATAATGTGGGCATTTTATGTAATCAGTACTTACAATAACACACCATTAATTAGCAGTATTTACAGTAAGTTGACAGTTAGAACGTCAGACCTGTCAGATGCATCATTTTCTGTTGAAAGGCTCATAGTTGTGGGTAGTAAATGTGCTGTTGAGTGAGTTATTCAAACTATTGTTAAGGGTGGCTTGTTATTATGTTCAAGCATGTGGCGTGTGTGTGTGTCTGTGTGTGTGTATTGTTATGGGTAATTTGCTGGACCTTTCTGAGCCTAAGATATTACGTTTTAAAAAGGCCTCACAACAAAGAAGTTAAAAGCATCATGTCAAGAAGCATGTCTAGATGTATGCAGATGACACATTAATGTAAGTATAAGGTAAACCATGTAGATAGAGAACTAAAATGGTCCAGAATCTAAAGCAACATTTAAAAACACAATCCGCTGCACCTTATGGTCCATTCAGGAGCTATTCTGGAGTTTTCAATCATATCGTATGACGTTGACCTCTGACCTTTGCCCACTAAATTCTAATCAGATCATCACTGAGTCCAAGTGAATGTTTATGCCAAAGAAATTCCCTCAATGTGTTAATGAGATATGTTCGCAAGAATGGGAACATATTGTATATAAATTAAATCTAGTCAAAAACTCCAGCATCTGAAAACAAAGACATTAAGGCAGGCACACACACTCCAAAATATTATAAAGCCCTCTGATATTTTTTCCAGTGTATGATGACCTGCATCTTGATGTTTTTTTTGTTTTTATTTTCATTTCATTTACAGGCATCAACTGCTTCATTCATGCTTCACAATCATTGGCTCGTTTATCAGCTTCTTGGGTACCAGCTAACTAGTAACATCTAATCATAGTCATACAATTGTACAGCGTGGCCTATATTGAATTAGCAAATATCAAGCCATCTGTAAAATGCTTATATGATCATACACCTAAAGGTTAAGTTTAGACCAGAAGATTCAGGATGAATTCAGTTGGAACTTGCAGCTACATGACAGGTAACACTGCTGCAACTAGAGATGCCATGACACAACATTCATCTGAACCTGGGCATAATGAAAGCATGTGGTGGTCTATCCTACAACGAGCTGATTAAAACACCTTTGAACTGTTATTGCTAGGGCCTGGGACTGCTTTTTCTAACATTAAGCTATTTCATTGGACAGAAATGAGAATTTAAAAAAACACTTACTGCAAACAACCAGAAGTTGTCAAAGGGGAATCTGTTTACCTTGTTTGAGTAAATCTTGTACAGACAGACGCCTGTTCCCCAAACTAATTCATGGGCTGATTCTCTCTCTCTCTCTCCTCTGTCCAAACCTGCCACTTCCACCAGCTGGCTGTTTGTAACTGACTTGACAAGCTGACTTGGCTGTTGAAACAGATGACTTGCCCTTTGTTCTAAAACCAGCCACTGATGACATGACAAGCTGAGTTGCCGGCGATGCCACCAGCCATCTTAAGTTGCTGCTGCAATGTTTCCCTGCGATGGACCAAAATTCGGTTCCTTCATGAGACTTTGGTCTAAACTCATCTATGCACAGGACAACACCATCAGGTTCACCCCCGTGGATGAAAGAGGCCTCAACACTGAAGTGCACAGAAAACCCACACACACCAAATCAATATTTTACTCGTTGATTCTCACCACCCCCTGGAGCACGAGCTGGGGGGAAACCCTGCAGCACCGGGCTCAGAACACGAGCAGAGGGGAAGAACAAGCAAAGACACGTCAGGGAGGCACTTAAAACACATGGATACCCAAACTGTTCCTTCCTCAAAAGCACAAAAACATACAGAATAGACATAAGAAAACAACAATAAGTGGAACAACACTGTCATTCCTTACATTGCTGCAGTATCTGAAAATCTGTCATCTTTAACGTACACTGAAACCCTGTACACTTCAAGCCCAGCAACACTCTGAGGCAGAAGGTCGTCCCAGGCGTAAGCAACGCACTGAACTTAACACTGAACCACAGTCTGAGAAAGATAAACCTGAGGAATTTGTTTTCTATTACCAGCTCTAACCCAGGAAGTCTTGTGGAATCCTTCATTTTCTGGGTGGACAGTCTCATTGCATGTTAACTAGCTCTGTCATTTTCTCCTCTCAAAAGCTGCCCTCTAAAACACTGCTGTTTGTGGCCCAACATTATGGCAGAGCGCTTAACTCGCTGTCGTCATCCTGACCGCCCTGCACTTCCACCAGCACAGCAAGCACAGAGGGAGCTTTTCTCCTCTGTCATGAAGTGGGAGAATTGATTTTAAACTCTCAAAATATGTTATATTGTGTGAAAAAATTCAAAAGTAATCAATTTCTTACTTGAACAAGTGTGAAAAACAAAAGGATGATCTTTATTTCGGTTTCAGAGTTTAAGAAATGGGAAAACATTTGACACTTCCGAGCTTCACTGCCAAAAGCAACTGAGCAGAGTTTCATCACTGAACCATCTTTGAATTGGTTCAGTTGTCATCATCCACTGGCGAAGTCTGTGAGATATGGATGAAAGCTCAAGAAAGAAGCTAGTAAGACAGCCTTGAACAAGAGTGACATATCATCAGAAAAAAAGCCTCCCGAACAAGTTTGACAAAATGATCTGAACTCAAGCTTCATTTATTAACCACGGACATGGACCACTTGGAAAACTGAGCAAATCAAAGTTCATTGTCTAAATTTTCCTCATTTGCTGATGAAGTCTGTGATATGTGGCTGAAAGGTCTGGAAAAAGCTAGAAAGTGGACCTTGAGAAAGATTATTTTGTCAAACTATACTTGCCAAGTCAAAGGGTGAACTGTAATACTCAATTAAAGGTTTCTGGTATTTTGATCCATAGGTTTTAAGAACCAGAAACCATCTCAGTGTAGTTTTACATCTCCTCTCTCAGGCTTCTCTCTGGAGCTCTAGTAACAACAGGTCAGTGAGCCAATCAGAGGAGAGGAGACTCTGAGCCTCTCTTCTGATTGGCTCACTGATCTGACTGTTTCCTGGGTGATCTAATAAAAATTTAGTTCCAACCAAGTAATCTGATTGGACGAGAGGCTTCCATGAGTGCTGATATAGAGTATAACAGCACTGGGACTTTTAACTACATGTATCACTCCGCTTCACAGGTGTTCTATTAACGTTCGTTATCTCTCTTAGATTGTAACAAACTTGGCAAAGATAAAAATATTTCCAGAAATAACATTTAAATGAAATGATGTGTGGTGGTCAGGAGAGGACGAAGAGAAGAAGAACTGGATACTTCAGTGCCAACGTCGCCGTGACCTCACAAAACGTGGTCTTGGCCTTGTGAACGCGATATCTCAGTAACGCTCTCAGTAGATTTTGGTGGTCAAATGTCAAAGGTCAAGGTCAGTGTGACCTCACAAAACACTTTTTAGCCATTAGTCAAGACCTCACAGCAATTACGACAAAATTTCACACAGTTGGTTCATATTTTAGAGAATAAAGACTCTCTATTTTAAAGACTCTGGATGAACAGGGATGTAACCTGGAACAAGTCAGAGTTGCGGAGGGATACAACTACAAGGAGGTAATTCTAGTCCAAACTGCTCCATATATAACTACACAGACTAACATCTCCACCAATTCTAATCTGCTTCTCTCCATTACTTTCTAACAGTTACTTTTGTTGCATTATGCATCAATCACACTGACTGCAATACACTGGTATACGGATTTAAACACACCCAGACAGATGAGGACAGCTGGAGACTAAACCTCGTCGAGATGAGGCTCCTCAGTGTTATAACCTCCATTATTCATCTAGGAAAAGAGATTTGAAGTTCCCACTATATTACTGTACAAACGTTATTTAATATAAAATATAAACACACCATGTGAGCTGTCTTAGATATGGAAAAATAGAGAGCACTGTAAATCTGAAGAAACTGGATCATTAACCAGGAACACAGAGGAACAGAAGCCGCATTCTTTCTGATGTTTGAAATGCTTGGATCAAAATATTGAGTGCGATGAGTTTCACAGTTTCTGTGCAGCCATCAGCTGCTTATGAGATGCACCTACAGAGATGTGGGAATACTACAACCAGGCTTATTTATCAGCCTCCCTCAGTATATGACAGTTCATTTGCTTCCTCTTCCTGTGTGTCAGTGTGAAGTATAAAGTGTGTGTTTTCACTGGATGCCCCTGAGGAGGACAAGCCAAAAAAAAAGTACGTCCTCAGAGGACTAACACGGTCCTGTGTGTGTGTGTGTGTGTGTGTGCATGTGTGTGTGAGAGAGAGAGAGAGAGAGAGAGAGAGTCAATAAAGTGTCAGTCAGAAGTAAGGACTGTATTTATTTTTAAAGCACTGCCAGTGACTCTTCTTTTTTGCTTTGTGGCTGGACTGCAACAGTGGGGCCAACCTAAAGGCCTAATGGCCTGACCTGACTGACTGACTGACTGACTGACTGACTGACTGACTGACTGACTGACTGACTGACTGACCATGAGGCTTAGGGCTACACCTCCTGTTGTGAAGTGTTGAGTTTGTATAAACACAGAATGCAGTAACTTTAAAAGACAAGAATGACTCAAAAGGAGGCTTGGTGCTGAAACACCGATCTGACCAACTCTACATATCAAACAGAGGGAGACAGAAATGAAGACAAGCCTAGAAAAGTCTATTACACTCTGCAGGTGAGGTAAATCAAGTCCCTGCTCACTTATTGAGGAAATACAGAAGTTGAAAACAGTTGTGGATCCCAGACAGAGGCTGTGCTCTGTGTGAGAGACTAACTAATGTAAATATTCAGTTTCTTCTAACTTTAACAGTCTTTGTCTTTAGCTGATGTGTTTGGTGATGTTGTCAGATGACGTCATGGTTACAAAATCAGGATTTTAGCAGCAGCTTGGAAGTGACTGCTGGTTAACATGCAGTCTTCATGGACCATATTTCAGTCACTGTTTCAAACTTGTTCAGTTGTCATGACAACAGAAACAGCAAAACGATGTGATGGACGTGATGATGTCATTCCTCTACAGGTTCCACATCAGTTTTCAACTACATCCTTAATTCAGCACATTGACCTTATGCAGTCCAGACATATACTAGCTTTTGACCTAGTCTTGTTATATAAAAGTTATTTACTTGCAGAACAGCCACTGCGTGTCAGAGCTGTCTGACATCAGTCATTATGTTGCTGAAAGCTGCTTCATTTCCATCTGTTCAAGTGCTTCACTTTTCAACCAGTGAAACAAAACAGCCGTCCACTGTTTCCATTAATCCAGCCTTTGGCTAAAAGCTATTTGAACAGCTGATTTTGAATCAGCTGCTCAACAATCAACTGCTTCATGTTTTACTGCAAAATACATAAACAAATAAGCTAATAAGTCAGATGGTCAATTACAGCTAATCTTGGGCTGTTCTCTACTATTTTAACTATTTGTCATTCTATTGTGAAATTCTTTGTTATATGTATTTTCTATTTGTAAACTGTGACTGTATCAGGTGTATCAAAATCTGGCATTTTCATTTCCAAAGTATGGGCTCAGTGATAAATCAAAAAATGAATTACACTAATTTGAACTTGTGTGTAATCAAATTATTAGAAAGTGCAAAAAAGGCTTATTTTCAGTCTAAAAGTAATCACTGTCTCGAGTCAGGACTACCTCAAAGATTGTGGCAGTCATCCATGCCATGGTCACCCATGGTTACCCAAGAAGAGTTGAATCAAGGGCAACCGGACTTTTTTGTAGATACCTGAAGATGTTTCACCTCATCCTAGAGACATCAAATTCACACAAGCACATGTTGTGGCGTTTTTTGGACTGTGGCGTACACATAGAAGACAAGTGTCCAAGCCCAAGAGAAGGAACACAAACATGTGAAAGACGCATTTAAAGCTTGTGGATACCCCGACTGGACTGTTGTGAGTATCTCATGGATATCATTCATGAGAGGGACAGACTGAAGAAACACTCAGGTCTGAGAACTGCGGGGAATTCTACTCTGTCCTTTGAGCTGGCTGAAGTGACTGCACACACACACACACATACACGTATACGTGCAGTCACTGACGTACATACAAGTCATGCACATGTGGGGCTTCTACTAAACAATCAGAGTATGTACGTGCATCTCGTCCTCTATGTCTCTTTTCACCCCCCATAGTGTGTGTGTGTGTGTGTGTGTGTGTGTGTGTGTGTGTACTGACCATCGAGTCTTCGTCAGCAATGAAGACAGTACAAGCCTGGGCCTGCATGAAGGACAGAATGGTTCCTGCGATCTTCCTCAGTAAGACCTCCAGACACTGCTGTTCCTCAAAGATCAGACTGGCCAGGTCCAAGAGCACCTGCACACACACACACACACACACACACACACACACACACACACACACACACACACACACATACAAGAATAGATTATGTATAGACTTGTGTCTGTACATACACAAACCTTCAGAAACACACATTCATACTCACCTGATTGCGTCTGTTCTCCAGCTGCGACGTCTCATACAGCTGAGCGTTATGCAGGACGATGCCTGAAAAGGCCAAATAGGACGAGAAGTCCTGTGAGGGAGGAGGAGAACCACGCGTGAGAGGAAAGAACGACAAGAAACAAGACTGGACTACTGCATGGAAAAAAGATAAATCACTGAAGAAGAGAGCAGAAAGAGAGAGGAAGTGAGGATGGAGAGATGACGGATGATATAAGGAAGGACGCAAAAGGCGGCAATGGATTGAGGAGAAGGCGTGCGTAGTTTGACACGGGACAGGACGGCTACGCTTATGCTTATATTAATGCATAACATGCCGGTAAGTCTGTCCAACACTTACGTCAAGAGTTTTTAAACATTAACAAAACATGGTCCTTGGAAGTGAAACTGAAACGTTGCTCACCTTTTCATCCTGTTCAGTGAAAGCACCGTCCTCCCCACATTTCTTGTTGATAGCCTGAGCCACTCCCACCACCTGTGATGGGTGAAACAAACAAAGACAGAGGTGATCTGAAGGACCGGGTGATGCACACGCAGACATTTTTATTTGCAGACATTTATTTATATAGGGGCCTTAAAGTGGTTCTTGCTTCGATATGACTGGACCATGTGGATCGTATGATTCATTCGGGTCTGAGAAGTCGTGCCGTCTCACCTCGTCTCTGTGGTTCTTGATGGGCAGGCAAAGGATACTCTGGGTTTTGTAACCGGTGATCAGGTCGACCTCAGCGTTGAACCTGGGGTCCTGGGGAAGCAGGACACACACATATTTCAGAGCGTGTGTTAAACCAACATACTTGTACTATTCTGAGCTTTTAACAATCATATCTGGATTCCTTGGTGCTGTTGATTTTTATATTACCTACTGAAACACTAAATAACTTTAATTTAGAAACTGATATTCTGATATAAACACAATGATTCTTAGTTTCAGGTGATTACACACGAATGAAAACCTAATTATGAATATTAAATTCCCTGTCTGACAACAGATCCAACTAAATCCTACACAGTGGTTCTTTAAGAACCGATGGATATAGAGATGTTTTCTTCAGAGGGCTAATCTCCCACCCACCAGCTGACCTTTAAACACTCGCCTTCTCTCTGTCCTTTGCCATTAGGCTCCTCCATAGACCCAAGGGGACTGTCTGTGTGTGTGTGTGTGTGTGTGTATGAAACTATGACACAACAACCATTTAAACATTACACTCAGGTTTGGTATGGGAAGACAAAATGGTTCCTTTTGTTTGTATGATAGCAGGATTTCTGTGCATATTCCAGGGTCCTCAATCTCTCTGTGCTGTACACTATGTGACTAGTGAATCTTGACTAACTCCCTTTAGTCTGCTTCACCTGTCAGGTTGTCCATTCTTCTCCACATTAACAACTCTAAACGCTAACACAGGTTGGTTCTGTAGAACTATGGGGCTGAAAACCCAACGGGTGGAGGAAGACAGCCCCCCCCCCCCCACCCCACCCCACCCCCCCCCCCCCCCCCACCCTGAGCCCGCTTCTGTTGGAGGTTTCTCCCTGTTAAAGGGAGTTTTTCCTCCCCCCTGTGAACTGTTGGTCTCTCTCTATAATAAGGTGAGGTCGACATCACCCTGTAAAGTGCCCTGAGATAATGTATATATTGATTTGGCGCTATAAAAAAGAAACTGAATTAAACTGAATTGAATTGAAAACCTGAACTGAAATGATATTATATCATTATATAGACACGTTTGTTGGATATTGACCATGGTATTGATTACTATGTTTACTTTGCAGCATACAATAATAGAATATCAACTACTTCATAGACTTTTAGGAGAGGGAAAAGATCATCATCATTATTATTATTATTATTGTTGTATACGCAGCTTACTTCCCTTTTCAATAAGTCAGGAACCGATTGCCAGGTGTTGTTAACATCAGCTCTAAAACGATTGGTAAAACACAACGATCCCTAGCACAGCCTAATACTGAACAAGTCCTGCACAGGTAATAAGACCACCCAAACATCCCAGCTAGCAAACTGTGTCGGCCCAAACATGGTCCAGAACCTCGGCCGGCTTGATCAACCGTGAGGTACGGCCGCAGTCTGGACTGACCATTCTGGCAAAGACTCAGCCAAGTCTGGGATGAGATATGCAGATGAAGTACAGTCCGACTGGTGGCCCCGAGTTCAACAGCCCACAACTACAACTGACATTCACCACAAGTGCCAGACTTGGTTCATTACGGGTTCTTGCCGTGGGTCAGAATCGCTTATTCAGTTAATTTCCCGCCACTTTCCCCACGCCAAGCCTTCGCTGAGATGCAAGATCGTATCAGTTTACGTGTACACATCCATAAACCTGAACTGTGAGTGAAGTGATGTTGGAAGTTCATAAGCTGCAGCGATGACGTTAAAATCCAGAACTACAAGTAAAAGTCAAACAGCAGCTGTGTATTCAAATCACACAACAATCATAAATATATAGTGGAGGACAAAGTGGTGGTGGAGGACAGAGCGGTGGTGGAGGACAGAGCGGTGGAGGACAGAGCGGTGGAGGACAGAGCGGTGGAGGACAGAGCGGTGGAGGACAGAGTGGTGGAGGACAGAGAGGTGGAGGACAGAGCGGTGGAGGACAGAGCGGTGGAGGACAGAGCGGTGGAGGACAAAGTGGTAGTGGAGGACAGAGCGGTGGAGGACAGAGTGGTGGAGGACAGAGAGGTGGAGGACAGAGTGGTGGAGGACAGAGAGGTGGAGGACAGAGCAGTGGAGGACAGAGCATTGGAGGACAGAGTGGTGGAGGACAGAGTGGTGGAGGACAGAGAGGTGGAGGACAGAGCAGTGGAGGACAGAGCATTGGAGGACAGAGCATTGGAGGACAGAGTGGTGGAGGACAGAGTGGTGGAGGTGGACAGAGCGGTGGAGGACAGAGTGGTGGAGGACAGAGCGGTGGAGGACAGAGTTGTGGAAGTGGACAGAGCGGTGGAGGAGGACAGAGTGGAGGAGGACAGAGCGGTGGAGGACAGAGTGGAGGACAGAGTGGAGGACAGAGCGGTGGTGGAGGACATAGCAGTGGAGGACAGAGCGGTGGTGGAGGACAGAGTGGAGGACAGAGCGGTGGAGGACAGAGTGGTGGAGGACAGAGCGGTGGAAGACAGTGGTGGAGGAACGAGTGGAGGACAGAGCAGTGGAAGACAGAGCAGTGGAGGACAGAGTGGTGGAGGAGGACAGAGTGGAGGACAGAGCAGTGGAAGACAGAGTGGTGGAGGAACGAGTGGAGGACAGAGCGGTGGAGGACAGAGTGGAGGACAGAGTGGAGGACAGAGTGGAGGACAGAGTGGAGGACAGAGCGGTGGAGGACAGAGTGGAGGACAGAGTGGAGGACAGAGCGGTGGAGGACAGAGTGGAGGACAGAGTGGAGGACAGAGCGGTGGAGGACAGAGCGGTGGAGGACAGAGTGGAGGACAGAGTGGAGGACAGAGTGGAGGACAGAGCGGTGGAGGACAGAGTGGAGGACAGAGTGAAATGGAAACAGAGCTTGTATTTGTGATGCAGCAGTCAGACACAGGTGAGGCCTGGCTGAGCCTCAGTGGCTCACACTGATGTAAACAAGCAGCTGGGGGCGTGTCCGTCACCGTGCTGCTGAAATCAATGTAATCCTGAGCAGACCAATGGGGAGTTAAAGATCCAATCAGAGAGCTGGGGAGTCCCTCAGATGACGTAGATTGACTTCCTGGAAGCTGTATCAGGTTCTGCAGCGCGCACACACACACATATATACTGTATATATATATATATATATATATATATATAGCATGCAGCATACACACTCAGATAATTGTGCATTAACTGAGTCAATTAGTGCACATCATGATACACACACACACACACACTAATATTGATTTTGTTTTACACACATTTTTATGTGCATTTTAATTCTGTTTGTGTGCTACACACATATATGCACAAAAACATAATTGCACACACACACACACACACACACCTTTTACGCATATTCATACATTTATAGGCATTAATTACACACACTTATGCACACATACACATGCGCTCACACACTCAAAAACACACTTGAATCCTCAAGTGCACTCACTTGTAAAGTGATCACACACACACACACACCACACACACACACACACACATACACACACAAAAACACAAAGCAAGCTTGGACACAGGTGGAACACTGTTGTTCTCTACCCCACCCCCTCTATCCATCCCTCTCTCTCCCTCTCTCCCTCTCTCTCCCTCTGTCATCATCATCATCTTGAGGTTAGCAGGCAGCCAGATGACAGAGCTATCAGAAGGAGGGAAGTGCACAGCAGGAAATCACACACAGAATAAATGACTCCAGGCGCTGATGCTGCTGCTTTGTGGAAAACAAACTGTTTCATTATCGGCCTTGAATCTTTTTTTTGAAGATATTTTTATGGAAGCAGAGAAGCACAAACGATAACCTCATCTTTTTTTTGTTTCAAACAAAGGCTGTGTTTCTGTGTAGAAGCATGTAGCTGGACCACAAGAACTGATATTTGATATGAATCCTAGGCTACAGCCATGCTGTCCATTAACCCACATTCAGATTGAAGGCCACATACACACTGAGAGTTTGACAAATCTAATAACTGTGAGAGAAATGTGACATCCAGAGCAGTGGGCATATTGTACTATGAGACACACCCAGCAACATTCAATTTAAACTTAAGACAAATTTGACATGTTAGAAACTGAAGTTCTGATTCAAATATACAAAACACACATGACTAAATATGTAAAAAAATATTATTCATCTATTTACACTGCAGCTCTATAATCCCCCAGACATTCATCACACAATGTGACGTCCCATATAGGCCATCACAGTCTTAGGTTGTTACCATGTGCCATAAAGCAACACACTGATCAGTCCGTCTAAACAACCATTAACACAAACGATGAACTTTAAACTAACTTCAGTCATCTGCCTGGTGATTAACAAGCAAACTTCAGGCTCATGTCGGACCAGCAGTGCAATGGTTAACTCACACATCAGCACCTCACTGTGACACACTGATTAGTTTTTGTTTGGTCTGAGATGAGGATTAATGACTTAGCAGACATATGGAGGGATGACTCTAAACTCATTCATTTAGTTCAGAATTTGTACAGATACATTTATACATAGATTTATTTATTACATTCTTTATCTTCTGCTGACGGCGAGATGTTCACTGTGGAACTGTAAAATAGATTTAAATAAAAATACACAA
This sequence comes from Seriola aureovittata, assembly GCF_021018895.1. NCBI lineage: Eukaryota > Metazoa > Chordata > Actinopteri > Carangiformes > Carangidae > Seriola > Seriola aureovittata. The sequence goes on from NC_079386.1 coordinate 1,233,381, forward strand.
CACCCCCACACATTAAACTTAATATGTTGTAAATATAAATGTGGTTATCTGTATTACAGCAGTGTTATGACATATTATATCATGAAGTGTAGAAGTGTCAATCACATGTAAACAGGGTCGGCCCGGGGTCAGGCCTCCTCCCCCAGTCCAGAGACATGCAGGTTAGATTGACAGGACAACATCCAGGGTGGGGAGAGTTAACATTATTGAGAAACACTGTTATTTGCTTTCTTTCTGGGAATAAAAGGTTCAGATTGATATTAATCTCACTGTTTGTTAATTCAATTCACTTCGCTTTAATTTCATTTATATGTGAATTATTGAGCTTTAAAAGTACAGGTAGGTGTATGTCTAACTTAAAGGGGAGTTTTCTGTTTCAATTTAAGTGAATAAGTGTATTTCAACATATTCATCTAATTTGCAATTTGGCTTTTTACTGTGATGTAAAGATGAGCCATGTTATTGGTGACAGGTTCTAAAGTCAGATTGATCATTGATTGAAGTGGGAGAGTGGTATTATGTTGAAACCTGGTCAATACACTGAAACTGTCAGGGGTCAGAATGTCACCAGAGACTGCAGCTGGTGTGTGTGTGTGTGTGTGTGTGTGTGTGTGTGTGTGAGAGAGAGGAGCCTACTTGTCCTTCTTTGATGCCCCTCCCACCCCCTCCAGTCTGCTCTGTCAGCATGAACCATCAAATATACCCCAAAGCAAACACAAGCCTGTTTCAACACACACACACACACCAATGTACACACAGCAAAGCCACCTCATTAGAGGCTTCACCGGCATCTTCACTGTTGTACTGTTGTAAGGAGACAAGACCATGTGAAATCCCCACCTCATACGCGTTCTTGATATTGAGTGCCTGGCCCGTTGCAGCTACGTGTCCCACAATGCCCTTGTTCCACTCCAGCCGGATGCAGCTACTAGAGGATTCTTCCAATGTGGATCCCTCGGCCACATCAAACAGCCGGCTAACCAAGAACTTTCTGTTGGAGCTGTCCTCACCCACCTGGGACCACACACACACACACACACACACACACACATACAAATCAGTAAAACAGACATGCAGACATGACATGTTGTATATATGATCGTGCTCTTTAAAGTACTAAAAAGGAAAAGGTACTCAGTCAAGAGAACATGTTGATTGTGCAGGTAATATTCACATAAATAAATGTGATTCCACTATAACTAGAGGACACACTACACAGACATCAGACTGTACTGGAGTCACTGTTGGGGGTTTTGATTGTGTCTATATGTAATATGAAGGTGCTGCTCATAGTGACCAATCCAGAGAGAATTATCGCTCAGCTCCCTGTTGTTTACAGCAGCTACAGGTTTTAAAGTCACATGTCATTAAAAGATCCCATACAAGAAAAATCTAGCATTATACATAAATAATAGATTCAACTACAAAATTCCAGGGAACTTTTGAGTGCCACGGGGGCTACTGCCGGGATGAGTACATGATTTATTTCCAGTGTTCAAAAGTCACCCTGATCATATTCTGCTTTTGAGAAATGTCTTGATATAAAAGACTCTGATATAAAACAATGTCACATCCCTCCATCATGTATTATGTGGGAAATATCTCATATTCTGTGTTGTTTTTTTTAATAACCCAGATAAATGTAGAAACATCAGAGCAGCTGTTTTATGTTTGTGACACCATCCAGAACTGATGGAAATCCTTGTCTGATCCACTGATCCCAAATCCATAAATACAGATTCATTCTCTTTAAATCAGTGAGGAGTCGTCATGAAGAACAAACAGGTTGAATTCATAGTTAACTATATGATCATATCCAAATACTAAAGTCTATGAATAAATGTTGTTGCACTAAATCCCCTCCCATTGTGTAAAGCAACAAACTTATAGAAATGTTAAAGGCGTATATGACAGAAAACTATATTTATGTCTGAATATAATTTATTCTGTTTGCTTTTTCTTTGTGGTGAGGAAAGGAGGATTTATCGTCCATGTGTTATAAATAAAGTTACTTTAAAAAACAAGGCTTAGTGTCAGTGAAATTAGATTCTTCTCCTATGTCCTTATCTTCTCCTTCACATCTTTGACCTCATGACGTTTTTCCATCAGGCTCGAGGAAAAGTAGTTGGAGAGGAGTTTATTTTGAACTTCTCGACTGCAGCCCTTGTTTCCTACAGCAGCAACCCACTGCACACTATCAAAGATACTTTACTGGGGCACTTGATGGAATGGGGCTATTGTTAATACCTCTACTTTTCAAACAAAGTCAAAGCACCTGTTGTGGAAAAGGCCTGATGGATTTAAATTCATCAGGTGGACAGAAACAACTCTAAATAAAGATTATTGCTACTCTGTGGTAGCTGGTGAATTAGCAGCTGTTTGCTAATGTGCTAGCCATTATGAGTTCATAAGCTGCCTGTGGCAAAAAATCACTTAAGGCTGCCTCAGGGAGAAAAATATGAAAAACATTTTGTTTTAATCTATCCTTCTTTTATAATACTGAATTGAGCAAATAAGTTATTTTTATCCCCATTCAGGCTCCATACTACAAATGCATGTTAAATACATGAAACATAAAATATGGTATACAAAGGCAGAAAACTAACCCAGACAGACAGGTACTGACATGACAGACTAACACTTACACCTGTCAGCACTGACTGTTTCATTCCCTCTAAAGAGCTGGAGCTTTTCACATCAGATATACTGTAGAGACCTACATCTCACTTCCTCCTCCTCTGCCCACTGAGTTACACTTTGACCCCCCCCCCCCCCCCCCCCCCCAGCCCCTTCCCCTGCATTCCTACCAGGAACAGTGAGTAGCGGTCGGCAGCGATCAGCTCATTGATGTGGAGGAAGATCTTGTGGCAGAGCGCTGTCACATCCAGATGACTCGACACGTCCTTCACCAGCTCCAGCAGCCTGGTGCAGCGGTCACCCCCGCCGCCGCTACCTGCCTCGCCGAGTCCACCTCCATTACCACTGCCCCCAACAACACTGCCCTCGCCCATCCCTGAGCCCCAGAGAGGCACGCTTTCACGGTCGGCGTCGCTCAGAAACGTCAGCGAGCCCTCCGAGTCTTTAACCACGATGGGTCTGAGCGGGCGGTCGAACTCCGATGCTGAGATTTTGCGAGTCGGGGTGCCGGGGGCCGGGCTGGGGACCGTGGCCGGGGACGGGCAGCGGTTGTCCAGGAGGCTGAGGGCGGATGGGAGGATGGTGGAGGCGGGAACAGGGTCTGTTGAGGACTGGTGCGCCCGCTGCTGTGGAGGATTTTCTTTGGAGGCAGAAGGCTGGATGGTGTGAACACGCTCAGCGAACCAGGCATTAACCATCTCCCTGTCCAGAGGAGAAGAAACTGTAACAGTCACTGATGCAGTGCAGGTTAAACTGTCAGATCACATGCACTTCATTTCTAACAGACCTTATTATTCCGCCAACATACTCAGAACATTTATTCCTGACAGAGAAGAACACGTAATGAGCAGCTGAATAAATACACGTGGTCAGGAACACAAATCATCATCTGTTCCTCCTCCAAGACAAAAACAGGCATCCATGCCTGGATAATCTATGCTGCAATTAGCAGTGGAAAGGCCAAGACTCAGATTCAAAATGCAAAATTTGGGTGGAGACGGTGAGTGAGAGACACAGGCAATGAGGACAGAGAACCCTGCAGAGAGAGCAGCAGGTGAATCAGCTTCATGAGAGTGAGGTGAAGTTCAGCCGAGCTGTGGCTCTGTAGTGAAACATGATCAACTCAATCATCAAATAACAGTTGTTAGCGTTTGCTAACATGCACGCGTATATATTAGATTTCCAGATCGAACATGTGATGTCAGTGCTCCCAATTCCAGTTGTAAAAATTAAATGTTCAAAATGAATCTTAATGCGAATAATAGGCAGCAACTGGTTCCAACAGAAAACACACTGTAAGACTTTATCCATGGACTCTCAACGCCACCTGACCCCGAACCAACTCAGGCCAATCAGTCATGATATATTGGCCCAACAATCTTAATGTGTGACCCTTAATGTGATGAGGATAATGTGCTAATGGAATTTCCTGGACCACAAGGTGCAAAGGGCCCCAACGACTTTCCTCTCGGTTCCCAAGGCAGTGACTCCGAAGACGTTATCGTTCAGAGACAGTCACAACGACACAATCAGAAGGAGTGAATACACAAACACCCTGAAATGACTCTTTGTATTATCAGAATTTGAGCAATGATTCATACACTATTTGTTTGTATCTGGTTTCACTAAGTACAAGGGCTTACCTATCTAAAGTTTGCAAACATTAGCAAAGCATAAGCCACTGATCCAAGAGCAGTAACTTCGTTAAAAAGTTCCATATTATCACTTAAAGTTTGAAGCCAGAGATAAACTAGGATCAGGGACATAAACAATTAGCTTGAGATCAGGAAAGTGTAGTACTCATCATTTCAGCCACAAGACGCTGAAGTGAGCCACTACCCCCGGTCTGATTCGGACAAAAAAGCATTCATGTTTTTCTTTAGCAAGGAAGCTTTTGCTTTAGGAAGTCAGGTGATAGATACGAAGCTCACGGAGCGAGCAGGTCACAACGGATCCTAACCCAGGACGTGCAGGAGGAGCTTCACGCTGTTAATGTGAAACCCTGAAGGACCAAAAAAAAAAAACTTTCATTTTCACAGCATCTTGTGGCCAAAACAAATACTAAAAAAATCCTGACATTATTTTATTTTCACTTGGCTTTCAGGGTTTCCTTAGAAAATATATTTGGAAAAAAAATAAAACTAGTGAGAGGTTGTCATGAATTGGGAATTGGCCCCTGGTTGCGCAGATTCAGGTACTAATACACATATCCCTCCACCACGAATTTCTCTTTTGCTTCTGCACATAATTTGCATCTGAAAACTCTGAATGAAGAGAGCTGTCCGCTTTGAGCTAAACCACAACAAGAAACAACGTCTCTTAGCAGTGATAACAAAGAATACAGCAGCTAAACATAATGCAACTGGCAATTTCACCGCTGGAGATTATGAAACAGAAGTATGATTTTTGTAGATAAATTAGAAGTGAGCATGGATAATAAAAGTGAACGGTCTCTGTGATGAAGTGTTTTCATTTAGCCGGTGTGTGTCTGTAGCCCCTTCATGTGTCTGATGGTGGATATTTACTGGAACAAATCAAATGTGAGCGTGTGTGTGTGTGTGTGTGTGTCAGACACGGTGTATGTGTGTGTGTGTGTGTGTGTGTGTGAACAGGATGTGAATTGGATGTGATTACAGAGACGTTCTCTAATCAGTCAACACATTGTGTGATCAACCCCGACAACCTGGTCGCACACACACACACACACACACACACACACAGACACATTTTCCACTCTTCTCTGCTTCTGCTCGAGTTTTTCGAACACGCTGAAGGTCATGTGACTCCTGGTGTTTTCTGTTCACCTGAGTGGAAGGCCCAAACCTGGAGAGGAGGGTAAAAGGCTCTGGCCATGAAATGAACCGTGGTATCTTAGGCCCCGAGCCAGGCAAATAAAACTTTTGCGAGCCACAGAGAACGGGCTGTTATCTGAGCGCAGTGTGTCGGAGTCAGTCGGGTTGAGTCCTCCTTACTCCATCTCCCATCAAGTAGCCTGCCTCCCTACAGAGCCGACCCTAATGTATCCAGGGGAGGTGTGGCTAAATCAATACCTCTCTAAAAAAAAAAAAAAAAAACCTCTCAACCAGAACGGCAGAATGGCTGATGTGTGTAAACCTCTCGCACCGAGCCCATCAACTTTTTTTGCTTTGGTAATGCAGTCAAAACCAGCAGGGGAGGAACAAACATCTCCTCTGACAATGCTTTTTATGGAAGATATTTCAAGATGGAGATTTTTTTTTTTTTTCTGTTTTGTCATTGCTGGATTAAAAGAAGACAAGGTGAAGTTGCTATGGTGGTTTAAGTGGATAAATGGGTCTGAAGGGTTTTGTCACTAAAACAAACAGACTTTGAGTGTCCTGATGAAATGCCGCCAGGTTGATGAAATGCCCAGATACGCCTGCTGCAAAAAAAAAACGCCTTATATAGCTGCTGCTGCTGCTGCTGCTGCTGCTGCTGCTGCTGCTGCTGCTGCTGCTGCTGCTGCTGCTGCTGCTTGAGAAAGACTCATTTGCAATTTATGTTTAAGAAATTTAATGGCTAATTCGCCTAAAATGAGGAGGTTGCATCGGAAGAAAATAGTTTCATTGATGGCGCAGGCACATATGAGGGAGGCTTGTATCATTATCACCAAGGACCTATTCAACAGAACGCTGAGAATTAAACAGCAGTAAAAGTTAATGTTTAAAGGTCCCTGTGCAACTCTCCGAGCTGTTACTGATTATGAATTGAATGGTGAAATGAGATAGAGCCGAGCCGTGAGGAACTGAGTGCGTGTGTGTGTGTGTGTGTGTGTGTGTGTGTGTGTGTGTGTGTGTGTGTGTGTGTGTGTGTGTGTGTGTGAATCACCACAGTGCAGTGCAGCAGCTGTGTGGCGTGCACAGGCTGCTGCAGGTAGACCACCTGAGCGGGGACAGCCTGCAGGTCATAGTGGGCCTGACACAGACCCACAGGATGTTTACTGGTTAGATATGATCAGTGCAGGGTTACATAGACTTCCTGTCTTTAATAGAGAGGTAAAGTGATACCTGTAGTAAAAAACTATCTAAACTAACAGAGGAAATGAAGTGCTTTATGATTGGCTGTTGGCCTGTACACAAAAGCAAACTGAGTTTATTTACTGAGAATCCCTCTGGAAACTACACTCACATTCACCAGGCTGCACATAAACACAGTAATTCAGGTTTAATGGTTAATGTCCTGAGCTGATGAAGCCCCCCCCACCCCCACCCCCCCTTCCCTTCTCTCCTCTCCGTCCGCTTTTACCTTGACGCCTTCCTGATAAAGTAGGAGTGGGTGAACTCCAAGTGGTCGTCCAGCCACGCTTCCATCCTCTCGCTTTCTGGGGAACAGCAGTCCTCCATGGCGCGAAGGCGACAACAGAGTCTCCCGCTGAGAGCTCCGGTTACCGGCTACATGTATACGCGGAGAATCCGGTACCGAATAACGTGTACGGAGAAAGAGAAAGAGAGAGAGAGAGAGAGAGAGAGCAGCTCAGAGAGAGAGAGAGAGAGAGAGCAGCTCGCGGGCCGGTTGGTCGGTGCGCGCGGATCATAAAGCGGTGACTGTGCTCTTCCTACTTGGTGAAGCGACTGTTGGAGGATTGTGAAGAGAGAGAGAGAGAGAGAAAGAGAGAGAGAATTACCCCCTTTCTCATAGGCTTCTCATACGCCTATTATAAAAGACGCCACAACAACAACAACAACAACACACACACACACACACACACACACACACACACACGTTCTAAATATAGGAAGGATATTAGCATAATGAAATATTATAGGCTACTTTAGACACACTATTTAAAAAATATGGTTGGAAACAGCCCACTGATGATATAGGAAAATAATACAATGCATAAAGTATCCTAATGGTGAGTATATTGTGTATTATTATTATTTTGCATTCAGTTTGCTTTATTAACTAATCTAAATAGATTTGTGTTGCCAAATGATATAATGGAAAACAGTACATGAAAGTGGGAGAACTGCAAAACCAGAACAGTGATTTATACATTTTAGTTAAAGCTTCCATGCGTTGCAGATTATTACTGTATATGTGAAAAAAGTAATATAGAGCTTTTAGTGTCCCTGAGCCGATAAGTCTAAGTCTGACAGATGTGTTTTATTTCATTTTATTTAAAAGCGACCATGTGCGGCTTTCAACATAAATGTCAGCATTACTCCTGGACCGGATTGTAGCTTCAAGTCATCAAGTGATGTCACCTGAGTCAGAAGAGACAAGTTTGAAAAGTTCACAAAAATAGGGCTGCAGGGTTAGAGAGGAGTGAGCTCACCCGAGCTCTGTGCACCCATTTAGTAATGAATAGTAATTTAGTATTTGACTTGGATAAGTTTGGAGAACTCACAAGGGACAGAATAAAGGATTAATGGTCAAAATCGAAGCAGCAGAGTGTTAGTATATTCTTACATTTAGTCTGGGTCGAGCTCTGGATCCTGATGCAGTTCAGTAGATTGTCTTTGTTTGATCCTCCCTGCTCGGCAAATAAAATAAATTCCACATCCCTAGTTTATCAGTAGTAGTAGTGTATTCTGTTAAAGAGGTTTATTGTCTAACGCACAGTAAAATAAACCCAATGGCATTATAAAAATACACTCGTGAGAAGCTGCATCCAATTTCATCTATTACTATAAGTAGACAGGTAAATGTACTGTAGTTTGCCAGGTGATCATCTATCTGTCTTATGTCTCTCCACCTCTTTCTGCCTTTGAAAATGACTCAATTCATTTTAAAACGTTCTCTGAAAACACTTTAAAGTCTCCTACATAAAATCTCCAGAAAATAACCAGTCTCAGGGGAAGTGCCCTGGGAAGGTCAGAGGGAGAACATTCTGACATTCTCCAAGCGAAGATTTCTTGTGGTCAAAGATTTACAGTCATTCTTAGAATAGTTCGTCTGGTCTTTCAGTAGAATATCGCATCAGAGGAACCTAAAGTAATCTTCTGTGGAGGTTCGACACACGGCTGCTGTAGAGAAGAATGGGCTATAGAATTTGACGAAAAAACTACCACAACCTGAACCTAACGGGTCCTGACGGTATTAAACCTTTTTGTATTACAGGAAATTAAAGTCATGACCGAGTTACACCAAAGTCTCTATGTAAATACTGAAGGATGTAATGCAAACAAAATATATAGCAATGTGGCGGACATCCCTGGTCTGGCATCAGTCACAAGCTATTAAGGAGTTCATAGTAAGGACATGTAGAGTTTATGGCCTGCAGTGGCCTCACTCTTCCTGCCTTCCCACCATCAAACTATCACATGATTGGAGACGGTGGAAGACGATTGTCCACTGATTTCTCTTGGCTTTTACACAATGATGCATCATTTTCTCCAGGGAATAATATAAACACTGATTTTTTTTTTTTTTTAATTCTGTTTAGATATGCTGATACATAGACAATGCTGAGTGATAGCAGCTGCAGCAATGACTTTCCGCAAAAAGGATGCAGATGGTTCCTCACACTCCAATTAATAGCAGACACAAACAAGGCAAATGTAATCTGTGACAAATCCTGTATCAAAGACTTTTTTTTTACACAGGAAAGTATCTGGAGAAACATTGAAGACTTTTTAGTCATCAAAACATTTCAGAAATTCTAAATGTTTCTAAGTATATTCTGAATACAAATGATCATCTGAAACTATTAGCTTTCAACAGCTGACACTGGTTGACATTTACAGATGAAATACATAGAGGAAATTGAAGGAATTCCTCTGCGAGGGCAAATTCTTCACAACTCAAATCATTCATTTATTCATCTTATTTGACCTCAGCCTGTATACTGTGATTAAACTGCTAATTCTAAATGCACAATTCACAATAAACCTGCGAACCACATAGCTGGAGGAGCCCAGGCGTTTATTGATGAAGTCTAATGGCTTTCAGCCTCCGTGTCTGCACTTGCTCTGCAGGTCTCCAGTGTCCGTCCAGCTGGACACTGGGCCCCCGCCAGTGGTATTACCTTACCAGCAGATGGTGGCTGGTCATCCCAGGGGGGGGGTACCCCACCAGCAGCATCCCAACCCCCCGCCGAGCCTTCCATCACTCCCACAGCACAGAGAGCCAGTCAGATACAACACCGCCTCTAGTCAGTCTGATGGTGAGACTGAGGAGGAGGGGGGGACACGTAAACAGAGTACTGTCTCCCTGTGACGCTTCCTTGTGCATTGTCTCTTCATTTCAGCTTTATGTACTGTACCTTTTTTTGCATTGTCCTGTGTTTGTTGCTCAGGAGCTGACTGCACCGTACATTCCTCAGAGAAAAGACTGAAGACCTTTTTTTAATATTCTATTCTGCTTTTCCTGTATGTGTGCTTTCCACCCCCTAAATATTTTCATGGAAAAAAATGTATGATGAAAAAGTATGCACATACCAGCACAACCAGGAAGATGCTTCTACAATTCTAGTAGGTTTAGCTGAAACCAGCCAAAACTTCCCAAAAAATGACCAAATAATATAACAAGACTAAGACTCTGTAAGGCATCAACATCAGCTCTCAATAAGAACGTTAACGTGATGTGAGCATCATCTTAGTTTAGTGCGGCATGCTAATATTTGAAGTAGCACTAAATAAAGTACAGCTACAAGTACAACATACATCTTCTGGGAACCACGAATGTATACCAGTGACTCAGTACCAGATGCAGAGCCGGTACAGCTTACATACAGAGTATTATGATTAACAAATTGCCTTCCAATGGAAATACTATGCAACCAACTTGGAACTTCACATGGATCGATAGGTTGATCGCGATTGATGGGTTGGTTATGATCTAACAGATATGAAGATAATTCGGGGAAAAGTAAATATTGACCTGTTGGTGGCACTAGAGGAAAAGTCAAGGGACCGTCAAAGTCAGTAGGCTTCATCCTCTGGCAGTGTTTCTGCTATATGCAAAATGACTGCTGCCACAACTCTGCAGGGGGCTTTTAATTTGAAACGACAGATGCAAGAAGTGAAGACGTGTCATGACACCCAGCCGAGGTGAGAGGGAGAGAGAGAAAGAAAAGAAAAAGAACAAGAAGTGAGTAGATTAGGTAGATTTAACTAGCTAACATTAGGTTAAATAGATGTTTATTACCTACTGATGCTCACTCTGCGGCGTCGAACTCAGAGACTTCTGTGATGGAGTATTCAGACCCTAAAATGCAGATTTTTGGAAACTATGTTGGACCAGTTTTACTTTGAAAACTCTGGCGTTGTGTTTTATTTTGAAAACTCTGGGGCTGCATTGTAGTCTGGATGAAACGTAAACACCCACGGTCTCTCCTGATTGGCTCTCACCAGCCTGGACTACCAGTGGTGAATACAACATGATAATGAATTACAGTGTTACTGACCTCGTTGTCTTTGCTAGCAGCTGTTGTTCACTTACATTCTCTGTTTTAATGCTACAACTGTCCTTGTATTTACTGTAGCTAACCAACTGCAGAGTAGACAGTCTACTTCCTGTTTACACTGACTTGCACATGTGCAGTGTACATGAATGTTCATGTGATTTGTGTTTTCAGGTGTGTTAGTCTGGACGGGCATCGTTTCTCTAAAATGGTCCACGGAAATGGTTTTCGTTTTAAAATGAAAATGTATCAGTGTGGACGTAGCCTTAGCTACTTCACTGACTCGACCCCTCCCGGCTTTAGAATGTGAAACAAAAAATATCTTAGTAGTGTCTCAGTAGACCTATAAAAGTGGTGCAGAAGTAGAATTGCAACAGACATTGTAGCTGCCGTCAATTGTGCTTCACAACACACTCACTCCCCTCTTCTCCTCTGTCCATCCACTGTGGTCAGATCAGACCTGACATAATTGAAAGGCTTTTTCTGACAGACTGACTGATGAGAGTGTTAGCATGCTTTTGCTGTGTGATGCTGAAGGAAAACTTCAGTCCAGGCTGAATAGCAGAATTCACCAGTTGTAACTGCCCGTTTTCTTTATCTGACACCACATATCAGCAGGACAACTCATCACTGCAGCAAACATGAGACTATTAGGTTAGTTTTAGGTTTAGGCACAAAACAACATGGTCAGGTTCATGGAAAGAATGTGGTTTAGGTTAAAATAACTTGGTTTATGGAATGATCAAGGTCATGGTTAAAAGAAACAGAAACTGTCTCCAAGTCCAACGCTGTGCTGCCTCTGATCCAGCACAGTCATATTTTCTAAGGCCACAAGGTCATTTTTGGGCATTTGCTGTTTTGGAGGACAGTCTCACTTTGACACAAGAATTCATGTCACTGTGAGGGAATGGAAAAGCAACGAAAGCAATGCCAGTACAGCTTTCCTTTTTCATCTAGTTTCACCACGAAAAAAAAAAAGAAAAAAAAAAGTGCAACAGCTAACAAACTCAGCTTCCAGCAAATGGAATGGACTGCACTAATATAGAGCTTTCCTAGTGTTAACCTGACTCAAAGTGCTTTTACACTATAGGTCACATTCACACAGTCATACAGCACTTGATCTATACATAGAACTTCTCTAACACACAAGACACACACACACACACACACAATGGAGGAGCCTTCCAGTTAGTGGACAACCCGCTTTACCTCCTGAACAACAGCTGCCCACTATCTCACAAGGACCAGAAAATTCAATTGTGGTCATGTGTGAAAAAACTCACCGATGACTTATAGTCTGTACAGAGTCTACAGACATTAAAACGTGTAATGTGTTTTGACTGTTTCAATAGAGGTAATGTTACTTCAGCCTAAGGGCTGTGTGGCAGTTGGTTCCTTTGTCTGGTCATTTCTTTGGTCCAGAGTATATAAAGTATATACTGTATGTGGCTGAATTGCTGTGGATATTCCTGATCTATGAAGGATGACTTTTTAACCCTGTGACCTTTCATCGGCTCCGACACTGAGTCAAAATTACCCTTGGACCAACACTTTGGTGCATGACAATGCATCTTAAAAAGTAAATGCTATAGATATTCAAGGTCCTCGCAGGAAACACCCTAATGTTTTGGTGACCTTTCTTTTTGTCTAGTGACACCCCTTGTGCACAAGAAATAACAAAAACTCACTGTCTGATAAACTTGCCGAATTCATGTTCCCCAGATGAACTTACATTGTATACAGAGAATAAGCCTCCCTCTCATGCAGTTCTCAGGCTGAAATCTCTGTACACAAAATACACCTGGGGACAGAGTGCCTTCAAAATGTGCAAAGTGCATTAATGGCCCCATTCTTAAGACATACAACTGTAGTAATACCATGGGAGCCAGACAACGAGCAGGCGAGGCTGATGATGACTGAAGCTGTCACTCCCTCATCAAACAACACCAGTGCAACTTCTATTGAATGACACAAGCATGGAGGTCACTGTGGTAAAGCAGTCTCTCAGAACTGTTCTCAGATAATCAACCAGCACTCAAAAACCATGTCGGCTGCAAAAGACACAAAAGATACTATATACAATAAAAAAAAACACAACTACCATATTTACATGTCCACAGTCCATCTGCTACTACCAACATGAAACAGACAGTTCTGTACAGTGGATGGTTTAATGGACCTGGAAGCATTCATTCACCACTATTACCACCTACAAAACAACAAGGACCCGGATCCAGGCAAAAATATACCCACAAATGACGGCTTACAAACCAGAGAAATTGAGGTTGTTTCAACTGGCCAGCATAAACAACAAACTGGATGCTCTGGTATCACTACACAAGGAAGTAAAAGACATAATGCAACAGCCTGGAATTTGCCCATAACCAAATCGTAACACTGCAGAAATCAAACCAGGAATTAGAAACAACTAAATTAACAAATACATGTTGTCACTAAAGAAATGATTCTGGATATACAAACACATTCTATGCGCAATAGGCATTCCTGAAAAATCACCCGACAACCCAGACAACATTCACAATCTGGAATACTTTAATGAAAAACCTGTTTTCTTCTTTGATCTGTGGCCCCATACAGACAGGAAAATCTGAGTGAATTCTACTTTTGTTCTCATCGTTATTTTTGAATTTTTGTTGTTATTGAACAGTTGAATTGTGGAGAATCTATCTGAACTAACGATGTGTAGCGTTTTAATATGACTAAAGTTTCAACATTTCTATCTTTGTGTTGCTAGTTGCTTTGCACGAGCTTTAAACTGGTCACCAGTGACCAGGTGGGTTTAAGAGGTGCCGCCCCCTCAGTTGTATTCTTTTGCTCCTCTGTTAAAGCTTTGTGTAGAAAAACTGCAAAAATAACAAAATTATTGGTCCCAAATCACAACCAAGAGGGAAGATTTGTCATCATTAACACATCTTTAAGTTTTTGTTGTGGACATTTTATGCTTTTCTTTGTCAGTGGCAGTTAAGACGGACAGGAAGTGCAGGGAGAGAGTGGGGGAATAGGAGGGACTTGCAGTAAATGGTCTGGCCAGCTGGGAGTCATATGAGTCAAGTGGTATTTGTCCTAACCACTCGCCCTCTGCCCCAACGATGATGACCCATTCTTTTTCCATAACCTTTTTTCCTTCCTGTGTGACTCAACAAATATAGCTGGAGACTGTCATTAATCTCACGATTGAACACACAAGTTCCCTGGTAGCTCAAGAAACAGGCACTGAAATAATCAAACAGTACATGAATGATTGTGTTAACACGTGCTGATATTCATCACCTGCACACTGTCTCCTGTTTCCTGGCTCTGCCAGCGAGCGGCGGCATGCAAACACAAGAGATTGCTGATCTTCTGGGTCAGCATGTTTATCACGCTGGACGTAGTCCTAGATCGTGGTCCACAGTGTATCTCCAAAGTCTGGAAGGCATTTTGTCGAGCTCCGGGGGCTTTGGTTTCCATCCGCAGACTAACAGCCAGGGAGAAAGAGCTAACCAGGATCTGGAAGCTGCATTACAGTGTGTCACAGCCAAAACTCATGGAGATCCCATTTGGCGTGCATAGAGTACGTCAATAACTGCCTGACCAGCACAGCTTCAGGTTTGTCACCGTTTGAGTCCTCGTTGAGTAACCTGCCACCTTTGTTTCCCTCTCAGGAAGGGGAGATTGCTGTCCCTTCGGTTCAGATGGATCTCTGCCATTGTTGCAAAGACTCTTTCTGCTCTGGTCTGTTCAGCTGAGGCTAACAAGCGCATGGCAGCCTGCCATCAGATACCAGCACCCACTTGGATATAGCTGTGGCTCAGGAGGTAGAGCAGGTCATCCACTAATCAGAAGGTCAGTGATGTGATTCCTGGCTCATTCAGTCCCCTTGGGCAAGATACTGAACCCAAAATTGTCCCTGGTGTGTGACTGGGTTGATGCGGCTTCCATTGTAAAGCGCTTTGAGTAATTGAAGTCCATTAACTACAGGTCAAAGAGTTTCTTCATAAATATTCCCCTTTAGACTGAGTCCAAAACACATTTACTATGATGTATTGGACTGTTTGTGGTTCACCCCTAGCCGTCAAACTGAAACTGCCTCATACTACAAGAATCCATCCCACCTTCCATGTCTGTCAGTTAAAACCAATATCTTCCAGACCTCTTTGCCCCCCTCCCTCCTGTGTGTACCTGTCTGGGGCATACAGTTCATCCTCCTACTGATTCACCTGCACACCTGTTGCTCATTTAACTATCAACTCACCAGAATCCTGCAGTAGTTAAAACTCTGGTCCTTAATTCTGAAAGTGGTACAGACGCTACGGCCCACTCACCTCGTCTCACTAGTATTATTCTCTACTGTAATTGTCTGATGGTGGCTAATACCCTGCCTGCTTCAGTGCTGTGCTCTGTCAGTTGTGTTTTCTGAAGACCTACCCTGCTGCTCCTGCTCATTTTACAGGGGTTTCCTTTCATTTTTCACCATCTGTTGTGTAAATATTTGACTTAAATCCGCAGAATGTGAAATGTACCAAAGAAACCTCAGTCACATTCACATGAATGAGGAAAGTGTTCTGAGAGTTTGGACACCACTGTATAGTGCACACATCAGGATACATGCATTCACACGTGCACACACATACACACACAGCAGGTGTTCAAATCACAATATACTGCACCAAATGCAGCAAACACATCACACACACATCCATGCATTATGTAAAGCGATGATGTGCCTAAGGTTGTGTATCAGATGCCAACAGGCATGCACACACATATGAATCAGGAGCACACATTCGCTCTCTCTCTCACTCTCACTCTCTCACACACACACATACACACACAGGGGGGGGGGGGCAGAAATAGGGGGGGTATGTCTGCTCAGTCTTCACTGTGTCAGTGGACTTTGCCCTCAGGTCTTTCTGTCTGGAGCCGCTCAGTAAACAAGTCTGAAACATAAAGGAGGGAAGGAAATAAAAACCTGAGCGGGCTATCAGCCATACTTGAACATGACTCAGCTCACACAGTTCACACACTGTGACTCATGACTCATCTCACGGTCACAGTGTTGTCAAAGGAATCCCTGACAAAATTTTTACACTCACGCTGATAAAAATCAGATGAAATCCAAACCAAAGTCTACAGACGTCTTCAAGTTTTACCCAAACAGCTAAAACTGTGACGACTCCGGAGCACAGTGCAACATCAGTTGGCCCCTACTAGAGAAATATTCAGTCAAGGAGATAAAAGCCTTCTTCTCAGCATCACCCTGGATCCTGAAAACAGGGCTGTTTGTGAGCAGACACATGTTTAATGGCTTCCCTTCATCCAGCAAATGTTTGAGAAAGCACAGACGTGTGTCTGCGCAGTGTCGGCCCAGAGACGGGACAACGGGGATAAATCTCACAAGAGGAGAGGAGAGCGACGCAGAGCTGTTCCCTTCCACCTCAAATACAAGTGAGTTTTTCTGAAACCGCTGCCATGCCTCTGATAACACACGTAAAGAGACAGTGGTTGAAAAGAAAATGACATCATGTTTCCTTCAGCCTTCATTCTGTGTGAAAGATCCACTTTACTGTTTGTACCAAACTGCTGACTTAACTTCTCTACAGTGCAGTTTATTCTTATTCGAGCACAGATGTGGAGTCAGAGCTGATGCTGAAAGTCCTGAACAAAAATATTATTTCCTGAGCGGCAGGAGGAAGACAAGAGAAAATAAATCTGTTTGTATAGAGATAATTCATTTTACCACTGTGACTCCACTTTGACAGTTTTATAGTTATAGCAAAGAGCATAAATAGATGGATTTCATAACGACCCTCATGTTACTCAAATGCTCCAGCTGCTTTATGTGTGCAAATAAGTATATAAAAATGACTTTATAGTGGAGTGAATGTTAACTATTAAAATGAGGAAATCAGGTGAATTTTGTCTTCACTGTTGGACTGATTTACCTGATGTCCTACTCGGCCTTTAGCCCAGTGGGGGCTGGAGTTATCTGACACTGCATCGGACTGGGCGTAACAATAACTGGACTCAGCCTGTAAAAACCTCACTAGCTGCTCTACATATAATTGTATGTATGTTCAAATACATTATTTACACATATTCCATGTATATTGGCTAGACAGGTGAAAGTTTGCTGGACCAGACGCAGAGTGAACAACATCTCAGCTGTGAACTGTCAGTCAGCTGAGTGAGCGATGCCGTCACTGATTGCCTCTCCACCCCCCACACCCTCCTGGCTGAAACATCTTTCATCCATTTACACGGCCTCTTGGCTTCTCGATGAGCGTCATGCAGATGAGCTCAGACTCTGAAGTTGATTTGATGAGAAGAGATTTAACACTGTAAGATCGACATGCGTCTCAGCAGTAGAACGGAGATGGCGACGGGGATGGAGAGGTCAGAATGTCAGCTGAGAAGTGAGAAGTGACGGAGCTGACACTGCTCAGCTGTTGCTCGTCTCGTATTCAAATTCATTTCAAACTTTCAGACATCAACGAGAAAAGTAAAAGCACGTGAGGAAAAACCCCACAGCCTGGTAAGAGAGAGTTCTTCCTCTTCCGCTCATTGTGAACTGTTGGTTTCTCTCTATAATATTCTCAGGTCTTGACCTTTCCCTGTAAAGTGCCCTGAAATAATGTATGTTATGATTTGGCGCTATACAAATAAAATAGAATTGCATTGGAATGGTTTCAGGCACTTTGTCAATGTCCTCTCTGGAAATCACACAAGAAAATAAAAATAAAAAAGCCCAATAAATTCAGTTTTCCAGCCGGCCAAAAAAAAATGTTTCCATCACCTTGAAAATTTGAAATGGTGATGTAGCACTTTATATTATTATGAATTCAGATGAAAGGGTGAATGTGTTCACCTCGCTGGAACCGTGGCGAGGTCTGCGTCGCTGAGTTAGCTGGATTTGACATTTTAGCCTTTTAATGCTAAACTGAAAGAGCTGATACGTTCGTTTTGGATTCCAGGGTTCTGATCATATCATACAGTCCGCATCACAAATAATACACATCTGAGTTTATACCATAAATATGTGGAGCAACAAAACCCTCCTTTCTAACACTTGTCTCCCAGAGGACTTTGGCTTTTTGCTTCACGCCCGGCAGTGCTTTCAGTTCCCCGTTCATCCATCTTGCATGAACGATGCTTGTCCCGATCGCAATTACCATCCAGATTTATGGCCGTTTCCATAGTCATAATGGTTCCCATAACTCAGGAAAGATGGTCCTACAGTGGATGTAGTCATTTGCATCTATCCGTTTTCATAGTAATGTGTATAGATTTGTAGACTTGTATTTTGCCGGTGACCTCATTCTCAACTTTTGCATTTTGTCAGCTGATCGTCCAGAGGAGCTGTCACACGGCTGCTGCCCTCAGATACTTGTTTGTTTCCTGAGGATAATGTAGCAGCACAGAGAAAAAGAGGGAGGGAACCAAGTCCGTGATTTATTATGGCAGCTGTGGTTATTAGAGTGAATATTTACTGGAGATGTACCACTGAGAAATGTCACTGTGTTGCTGTTGCTGCTGTCCTTTAAAATATATTTACACACACAATAAGAGACTTTTGCCCAAAATAAAACTAAAAGTCATTCAGAATTGTAAAAGTAAATTGTCAGGTGAAGTAAAAGTGATAATCTGGAAAACCTTTGGTGCGATAACAGGATCTAAAGATCTGATGCTATCGGATCTTTTATCAGACCTTTTATTTCTTTGTTCTTTTTATTAGCAAAGAGGAATGCAGAAAACATTAAGGTAGCAGTCTTCTCTTCTTCAGCTCGCACCTCCATCAGTTTCACCAGTTCAAATGACAAGAATCAACAAGTAAAACGAAGCATTTTGGCTTCATTTTGTCTGTGAGTCTCAGTAACAGCTGTTTCAGCGTGGTTCCCTGCACAGGTCTGCGGCTGCGCTCATTAGCAGGTTTAAAATGAACACGAGTTAATTAAACAGGTCTACAGAACTGCTAATGGCTCTGTGAGGCTGTAGACTAGACTGTTCTTTGAGGTAACTGCTAACATTAGCATGCTAACATGATCACAGTATTGGCGCTAATGTGATGATGCTAATTAAGCAATATCACACGAGAGGGAGTCATGTCCTGAATATCAGCACAATAAGAAGACGAATCACAGCCGTGCTGATCTTCAGATCATCCCCCCCCCACCCACTCACCCCCCCCCCCCCGTGATGTCGCTTTATACAACAGTTCTACAAGCGCCATATTAATAATAAGCAACAATAAATTATGATTTGTTTGTTTATTTCATCATTTATTTGGCTACACCAACACAAACAGTTCTGCAACTGGACTGTTGCTAAGCAACACATGTTTTCCTGACCTGACTATATCACATGAGCGCACCTGTGTGCGCTGAAGTATCCAGGCTTCTCCCCTTCATCCCCTCCTGACCGCCACACATCAGTTCATTCAAATGTTACTTGTGGAAATATTTTCATCTTTGCAAAGTTTGTTACAAACTAAGAGCGATAACGACCGTTAATGTAGCGCTAATTAACAGTTAACAGAACACCTGTAAAGTGGAGTGATGCATGTAGTTAAAAGTCCCAGTGCTGTCGTAACATAACATTTGCTAATGAATACAAAGTACAGCTGAGGCTGATGTGAATGCCATGAAAAGTCAGAGGATCACCAGAGTTCTTACATTTCATCCTGAGGCGGCGATAAATGTGCGAAAACCACACGTCACAGTCCGGCCAAGCCAGTTTACCAAAGAACAAAAATGTCAACCTCAGGGTGGCAACAGGAGACATCAGAGGATCCCAAAACTCAGTAGGATTCTTCCTCTGGGGACAAAGAATGTTTGTACAAAATTTAAGGCCAAAACCTTCCTGTAGTTGTTGAGGTATTTCAGTCTGGACCAACAACACCATCCTCAGACCTGCAGCTAAACATTCTCAACTCACAACTCAATCCCCCTGCAGCTCTGGTGTTTGCAGATTGCATTAATATTAATTAAAACTTCTTGTCCATGTGGTTGATAAAAAAATAAAAACTAAAAAAAAAAAAAGTAGATACTGTGTGTGAATCTGAAAATGTCAGACTTTTGCTCTCTACAATAAGTGGACAGACAGTTGTGTCAGATTTGTCACCAAAAAACCAAGCCAATAGTGAAGCTGCTTGACTTATGGCTTCTAGTAGATAGACAACAAAAACTATACAATTATATGGAAATATAAGGAAATAATAATAATAATAATAATAATAATAATAATAATAATGATATAAATGATTTGCTCTAAACTTTCTCTGTTACTTCTACCTGTGTATTGTGTTTGGCTGCATGTGTGTGTATGAAAAATCACCCTGTGGAAACACTGTGGGGGGAAAATCAGTGAGTGGAAACACACTCATTAAAGCTGTTTGTGAGGGAGTGTGAGTGTGTTGTGTGATGCCCCAGGGTTGTGCTCAGATGGTGTTCGGTTACTAACCCTACACACACATGCATACCGCGCACACACACTGTGTGTCCCATGATGCACTTGTGTCCACACAGGCCTGATCAGTACAAACTACTCATCCACATACTCCCTGCGCAATAATTACAGTAGATGAGTCATGGCGAAGAAGGGAAACACTGTCAGAGGTCACACTCTGATTATAGAACTATAGCTTGACAAAAATAATCATGATCTAAAGCCACTATGTGCAACGTGAAAATCCCTGACTTTGGCACCCCAGAGTTGTTGCATTTAAAAAGACAACACTCATTTTTCTACAAACAAAATATTACACCATAAGAATAATTTTAAACATGCTGCACTCACCCAAAATTCTGCAAATATCTATCTAAAGTTTGCTTTCTTCAGACACCATAAGATACTGGTCATACCACGCCACATAAGGCTGGAGCAGCAAAGCGTGTGCGTGTGCTGAAATGAGTCCGGGTGTGTTCTGTAGGTTTTTCTGACACAGCCTTGCTGCTCTAAAGCCCCCGAGTATAGTGTTTAACTGTGGTACCCCCCCGTGGTAGTAAAAGAGGCACTGTGCCAGACAGCAATGACCGCCGCGTGTCAAAGCGAGCGCTACCTATACATACAGCATATACACAGACATATACAGCTGTCTCCATCATCTACTTTTGGAGCATTTAGCTAATCCGATGGGTCAAGTGTGAGCAGAGCGGTTTCACACACAGGATGTTACAGTAATGAAACACGGGATCTTTCAGTTATAGGTCAAGTCTCTCTAATCACTGATGTATTTTATTTATCTGAGGCAGGGCCAGACTGACATCACAGGATTCAGTTACTCTTTTATTGGCTTTATTGGAAATGAAGTGACCTAAGAGCCTTTCATTTCTAACCTGACTCCTCGGGTTCCTGAGAACCCGCTGCCTTCGAAGGGTCTTAATGTGGGAAATAACACAGTATGACTGTCACTTTTCCACTCAGCTACCGCCTGAACGTAACAGAGTCAAGTCTGAGCTGCAAAATATATCAAGCCAACCGCCTTAGGCTTTAAAATCTGATATTTCACTCTCCTCTCCTCCTTGTCTGGCATTTCATGGAGAACCTGTTTGCTTCTGCAGCACCCTCTGGGCTGGCCAGCTTGACCTGTAATGAAACCTGCCTCATCCTGCCTTAAGAAGCTGCCCCCCCCCCCTTTAAGAATTTCTGTCCCGTGATGATGTAAATGCTGTTTTAGAGGATTTTAATTTTGTGTGTAGAAACCTTTTCCCCATTTCAAGCCTGTTCAGTTTAAATTGTGTAAGTACTTGCAGCTGCCAGCGAGTACGTGGCTGTCATCAGCTTGTGTATCTCTGCAGACCTTGCACAGGTATATGTCCGGCAGTCACACATGCTTACACTTAAACAGACAACACAAACACAATAGTGCACTTTCAATAAGTGCACAATGCTAAGAAAAACGGACTGACCATTGAAGGAATGGTGAAAATCAAGTCAAGTGGCCAGTCACGAGTCAAACCTGACATTAACAATCTCTCATGGTAGATCAAAGTAATGATAGTGATAGTTGTCTGCTCATCCGTGGGTGGATTGCAAACAAGTTGCTAACCACTAATTCGGGCCTGTAAAACAAACATGGACGAGAAGTTGTAGCTCACTGCCGACTGACGGCATAGCAACGTTATATTTACATCCCAACAGCCCAAAATAATGGGAATTATGTTCTGCAAATGTCAATGTGTTCTCTACATGTGGAGCAGACACATTCCATCTGTGCACACATCGCTAACTAACCTCAGGGCGGCTTACTTTAACATTAATAACTTAAACACTGTAAAGATGCTAATAGTTAGCTAATAGTCAGAGTTTTGATACAAGTACAGATAAAGTCTCTCATCCCTGACATTACTGGAATACGTCCACATCATAGAGTTCATTACGCATTATCTAATATTGATCGCTCTGTTCGGTGTGTGTAAAGTGTGAGACCAGCAGAGCTTCTACATCCCGTTCCTGATGAATGTCTGTATGTGGAGGGAAAGGTCTACAATAACCCCGTCTATCCCGCCTATGGCAATTATGAATTTGATCTATTAGTAAGTGCTGAAAGAAGCAGACAATCTGTCAGCTCACTGGACCTCAGTCAGCAGAGAGAGGGAGGGCCTCCAGTGACTGAACTGTTTCACTCTGCTGATCCAGATCAAGTTCTTCTGTAATCATCCCCTCATGCAATCAGACTGAAGCTGCATTACACACTCATTAGTCATCATCTTTGTATAATAACTTAATGTAAGGGACCAAATGTGTAGGATTTAGGAGGCTCTGAATGGAATATGATGTTCATAATTATGTTTTTATTCACATATAATCAGCTGAAACTAAGAATCATTGTGTTTTTGATAGTTTTGAATGAGCCCTTCATATCTACAGTGCATTTGGAAAGAATTCAGACCCTTTCAATGTTTTCACATTTTGTTATGTTGCAAGCCTTATCCCAAAATAAAGAAAATATTACAAAGAAATAAAAACTGACATAAGTATTCAGACACTTCAGGTTCCTCCATTTCTCTGGATCATCTCCGAGATGTTTTTCTACAGCTTGACTGGAGTCCACCTGTGGTAAACTCAGCTGATTGCACGTGATGTGGGAAGACACACACAGCTGACACTGCAGACCAGAGCAGAAACCATGAGGAGGAAGGAGCTGCTGCAGAGCTCAGAGTGGGGAAGGAGACCACAACATTCTGCTGTCGGGAACCTTCAGTGGCTTCTATCATTCTTAAATGGAAGAAGTTTGAAACAACCTTCTTCAGTCATCCTGACTGAGCTCCACAGACGCTGTGTGGAGATGGAGAAACTTCCACAAGTATTACTATTGGTGTGATTACTGCTTGCTTTGCTGCCCCCAAGTGGCCAGAAAATCTATTAATGCTGCTTTAAACTAATGAAAGACCCCTCTAATGAAAATCAAATGTTTAACCTAGAAATATGATGAGTGAAATAATCATCATCACCATGACTGAGTGTCTCCACCTTGAGCTGCAGTAATGACAGTCTCATAAACACAGATTCAGACAGCCAGGGTTTCACATGTCACAAACCTAAGGAACCAATCCTGTCAACCTGTGGGGACGGGGGGCGGGGCTAAATAAACCTGAAATCTTGTCAGTACAGAGAGAGAGAGTTAGCATTAGCACAACCACTAACACTGTGTCAGCCACTGCCAGTTACAAGCTAACAAATAACATAAACAAATAAAAGATGCTAACTATGCTAACCGCTCTGATCCGTCTGCTAGTCTCAGGTTCTGGTCTCAGACTCCTCTGAGTCTGGGTCTGACTGAGGCTCAAACATGTGGCTGAGTCTCTCTGATGTTTCCTCCTCTAACCATCTTGATACTCTCTGCTCTTTCACCTGTCCACCTGCAGCCAGCAGGTGGTGGGCGGGGCTCAAGGCCTGATCCAGGTTTCTCAATCAGGAAGTGAGAGGAGATGAGCTTCAGACCCAGTTTGTATGTGTGAAAACATGTTAAACTAAATATGAATCATAGCAGAGGATTTTAAAACATGACTGCAGGAACATTGTTTTTTATTTTATTTTGAGTGGATGGATAATGTCTTAGCAAATTATTTAATCAAATTATAACAGCATTTTGGTAAAGTTATTATAAACGTCTATTATAATTCCAGTGGCACACCCTCTATAAACAAGAGAAAATCCTAGTTCTGAAATAAGTCATATGTAAGATGTTGCTTTGTTGAGAAAGTCCACTGGTCACAAAGAGAATAAATCACTGCAGCCACATTTCAGTGGCATTTTATTAGGTGAAAATATACACCCATACACTCTGTTCCCTGAGAGGGCTCCTGTGCTCCATGTCTGCTCTGTTAACTGCATTAGCCCCAGTGTGGCAGCCAGCTGATGAATAGCCAGCAGTAGGTGTTAAGTAACATGTTGGGGGAGAGCGGGTCCTGGGCATCCATCATAATCATCACCGCCTGGGGAGGTCTGTTCTGGATGCTGATGCTGAGTTGGTTGGCTCTAAGCTGTGGAGAGGTGGGCTCGCAGAAACAAAGCCTGTGGGGTTTTTTATTCCAAAACACAACCCTAACCCTAACTTATCAACCTCCACGCAATTACACTATTACACTATTTTGTAATCATTTTCTCCAAGGGAGGACAGTAGGACATGGATACAAGATACACCAAACTGGTGCCCAAATATTTCTAAATTACATGTTTAGTTTTTAAAAGAAATCTATTGACAGTTTAAACCCTTACAGCTCCATATTTTCCTCTTCTCCTGTGTTTTATTTGAAGTGTTGCTCCATAAGAAGATATATTTGTGGTTTTAAGAACCAAAAAGCTTCTCAGTGTAGTTTTACATCTTCTCTCTCAGGCTTCTCTCTGGAGCTCTAGTGACAACAGGTCGGTGAGCCAATCAGAAGAGAGGAGGCTCTGAGTCTCTCTTCTGATTTGCTGACTGTTTTCTGAGTGATCCAATAAAAATATAGCAGCTTTCAGGTAAACACTCAGAGAAACCAAATCCTGCAAGGGTGGATGGTGGGTCCAGGTGGGCGGGGCTTGGGGCCTGGCTGAGAGCGGTGACTGCTTTGTTGTGACATCACAAAGTTCTAGAAGTCCTGACGGCTGGTTTTAAGGCTCAGTTTCTGAATACAAGCTGTGTGTAATTCTCTGTGGACTGAGGCTTTGATACTTTCACAGTATTAATATTGAACCTAGACCTGATCTATAATCAAACAACACATGGACATCTACCTTTAGACTGTATGGACCTTTAAAAAGTGGGGATACATAGGATTCCAAAGTGGAGAACTGAAATGCTTGCCTAATTGCTTTCAGCATCAAGTAACTATTTTGGAAACTTTTAGAGGAAACTAAAATTGTCTCGGTATTTTGCATGATCGGATTAAAATTTATTAGGGGTCTAAGATTAGGGGTTGAAATTAGCATTGGGCCCCACTGATCCCTCAGTCACCATTCTCTGGACCTTAAATCATATCACCAGACAAGAACATGCTAAATGATTCTGCAAACTCTCTACAACGTGTGCTCATTGCAACTACATACGTTTTAAGGTTGGGGAAAAAGACAAACATTAATGGCAGGTCTGTGATGGGATGTGAACTCTGGTCAGATGGAACCTGCCCACCACCCCAACTTCCTTGTACTGTGGCCCTGGTAGTGAATATATTCCTCTGGCATATTTCCAGAGCATGTATAGTTTGTCAAACCTGCATCACATGCAGCAGTAATATAATAATAATAAACCTATGCAACTGTTTGAGCTTTCAGCTGGCTCTGGCTCTGGCTCCCATTATGGTTCTGCCAGAGTCAATAAACTGAACCTAACGTGTGACTGGACCTGAGTGATGGACCAGTCAACACTGTTCATAATGTACAAACAAACTGTACAAAATAAAGTGCTGGGGTAAGAGATTTCAAAAGCTGTAACTTAAGAATAGTTATTCAGACACGAGCAAATAAAAAGATTGATAAATGCTGCTGCAGAGCCAGCGATGCATTTCTTCATTTCCTGTTTTCTGTTTTCTTTGTGCTCGACGGTGTTTATAATCTGCAGCTTGGAAAAGATACACGTGAACATACTGTACGTTATGATGTGTGTGTGCACGAAATGAAACTCACACTCTCCAGCAGCAAGAGCGTGGACAGCATTCCTCATCATTTTAAAACACAATGATCATCTAGTCCCTCAGTCGAAGTTTACTCACAGCTCTGGACTGATGCACGAGGAAAAGCAGTGGATTCAAACTGACTATTGATTGAATATTGAATCTAAAATGTTGATTAGCTGAGCATACTTGGCAGTATGGATGTACCTATCTCAGTGAATAATAACCATCATGTTTACAGCCAAGCATAGTATAAATATTGTTTCAGATTTGAAGATGGTTTCCATGGCTCCCTGGTAAGAGGGCTCTTTAGCAGACTTTGGCTTGGGGCCGCAGGCAGGTCAGGACCGGCTCTGTGCTATGGTGCATGGCACACAGCAGAAACACCACCTACTGTTATGAAGAGTCATCATTATTTAGAATTACCATGCATATACACATGAGACAAAACTCATTCACATACTGAAAACCACACACACACACATACTAATAAAAATGTGCTCATATACACAGCTGAATATGTCCTCTCTCATAAACGCAAATGAATCCAAACTCATTGACTGAATCATTGACATACACACATCTGAAAACCTTTTCATGTGTGTATGTAAAAGCTTTTCCCTTGTATGTGTGAGGTTTTCAGTGTAGTATGTGAATGAGTTTGTTCCATATGTGCATATGCATGGTAATTGTGAATAATGTCCTCGATGGCCCCTCATACTCTGCTAACTCAGAAACATTAAAGTAAAGGAGATGGATTTGTCCAGAGCCGGATTCAGATGGGAGCAGGTAATAACTGTTGACCATTCACAGCCATCAATCAAGAAAAGGTATTCAAATCAAATAATGTCATTCAGCAACCTTTTTATGAGGAGTAAAATTTGAAGAAGTAGATCTTTTAAAAAAAAAAAAAGGTACACAGCACTAAACACCAGACCTTTTCCATGGCAGACATTTTGACATGTAGCAGGAAAAGCACAGGTGGAACTAACAGCCCCCCAATTAACAATGGCTGCATCCCATCGTCAATCTACTGTATTCATATGAACAATGGGTTAGATGACTGTAAGCAATTACGGTTTGGTTCTCATCAGCCCTCTAACTAAGGAGCTAATGGCTAGTTAGCAACTAGCATTTAGCCGTTAAAGAGCCTTTTTGGTCTTTTTGAGGAAATTAAAACTAAACTAAACTAAAAGGGGAATTATTAACGGATGTAGGCCTACATTTGTCAGTGGACATAGACATGACAGGCAACAGTTTGCTAACTTGTCAGGTACATCAACTTTATAATATGTAAAAAGTAAAACAAGTGGAATAAACCCATCGTTAATGTCATTAGTTTCATCTGAGGTTGCTTTTAGTGAAATATCCTTGTGTAGTTTGTGACGCCTGACTTCACTATGAATTCATCTAGATTGATCTTAGCCAGAACGACAGGTGAATGACTTTTATTCTACAAATTAAACTATGCATTCAATTTAAAATAAAAATAACAGTGTAGGAACATAACATAGCTTTTCTTGTGAGCATGTCTGGAGCTCCCTTACTGTCTGTGATATACGGAGGGTCTGGCTGTAAGTCTTTGTCTCCAGCACTCAAGAGACACCTCTGGTCATGTCCATAATAAGCTATCAATTTATTCACCGTCCTCCCACGGCCCCCTAATTCTGCCTTTTCTCACCCATTCGCAGATTTCTGGAATCAATTTCCCAGCTCACATAAACACAATGAAGTGTCAGCCGGCCGACGGCTCACTTCTGCAGCGGAAACGTGTCCTAGACTCTTCACATTAACCGGCTCTGTCCTGCTGTTATATCTCCTGATAGGCACCATGGAGAACGTGGTCTGTTCAGTGTAAGTCATATTTTAGACACAGTGCTCCGTTTGGTGGAGCTGATGTCTAAACTTGCCAGAAGTGTTTAATAAAAGGCAAGAAAACTCTACCTTTGTCCTCCGGAGTATTGATCTGAAGACGTGGATGAAAGTCTATACTTTCTGAGTAGTGTCTAGTAAAGTCTGCCACATTTAGCGGATATCTAGATGAACTAAATGAAGCATAGAGCAGCTTTTCCACATCTGTTCACTAAATTCCGCTCCCTCCCCTCTCTCTCTCCCTGGATCACCATTTTTCATTCTACATCTCATCTCATTTTTTGAGGTTTATTTTTAACCAAGTATGGCTTGGAATAGCTCGCATCCTGAAATGGAAATTTGGGATGAACACAATGGGAACTTGGCTCCATCACTGTCACAACCAGAGGGAATAAGTGACTCATGTTACTTCAACATAAATGAGTGCAGCCACACCAAAAGACTAAAGAAAAAAAAAAGGTGGGGGTTTGTTGGTTGGTTGGGTGGGGGGGGTGGGCAGTGAGATGGGGCGTTGGGGGGGTGGTACACTGATGTGGACATTTGCTCATATCCAAACACCTCACTGTATGAACATCTTTGTACAGCTTCTTTCCTTTTTCATTATGCAACTGTCGTTCCCGGAGTGATGAAAAGCACATGGCATTTGCTTACATGTTCCCATTATAAAGTAATAACTTCCAAGCGGGTTTCGCAGGCATAATCCAAATCAAGCCGAAGAGCGAGGCCATCAATCAAATCGTTACACCCGAAGGGGTTTTTATACCGCTACAGACAGAAACTATAACCCTGTATAAACAGACACCGCCGTCCGCAGTGTTTACATCCAGTCGGGGAGTTGGAGATGTAGCTCGGCCTCAGTCACATTACGAAACAGCTCAGTGTATCTGAAAAGGGTGAATGCTTGAAATGCAAAAAGATAGCCGTTCATCACTAACTAAAAAAGCTGCAGTCATTTAGTTTTGGACACTAAGGAGAAGAAGCTGAAAGAAAAACTTCTGTTATGTCACCTTTTAAAATTGTTATGTGCTGAGAAGACTGAAGTCATGCCAAGGGTGAAAACTTACACATGGTGGGACAGGTTCCAGCATATTTATACTTTATATACATTTTAGGCATAAACATAAATAGATAAATAAAAGATTTTTATTTCTCCACCACAGTTGTATCCTGGCTGTGTGGGGAAGATTCACCAGAGCAGTTAAAGCTGCTAAAAATAGATGAAAATGACTATAACATGAAAGGTGTCACTCCTAGAATTATCAGCCAACTCCTCAGTTCACCTGAGCTCTATAGAGCTTTTTAGCCTCTTGTAGCTCATTGTTTCGGTTTTTACGGCTCCTAACTTTACTGATTAGGTTTGATCTTAAGGCTTCCATCAGCAGCTAAACAGCAGACTAAGTTAGCAACGATCTGGTGAACATGGTGGAGCATTTAGCAGCTAAGGAGCCAGATATTTCTCTTCAGAGTCTGTGGAAACCAAAGTAGAAGGGTTTTTTTTGTAAATCCCGGCATTTACATTCATTCAGTTTTGTTTCTGGCCACCAGTATCTGGCTGTTTATCTGCTAGATGTTCCACTTTCCTCAACAGATAGTTCCTAACTGAGCTGCTGGCGTGCAGCGGGTTCATCTCTGAAAACAGCTGGAAATGCATTCTGGGCTGGACAAACCTAAACAATGAGCTACAAGAAGCAAAGAAGTTCTGTTAAGTTACAAAGACCGGCAGAGTGGGGTGATAATTCTCTGTGGATCTGCCTCCAAGAGAAACACTTTCACAGATCATTCATTGTTAAGAAAAAAATATTGATTAGCGCAGCCTTAAACCATAGACAGAGAGCTTCAGTGTGGTGTTGTCACTCAAAGACAGTAATTGCAGAGCTCTCCTTCAACCTAAAATGCAGCAAAATTACAAGCAAGCTGTCGATCTTTTGATGCTCCAATGAGGAAGCTAATGATACCTTACTGAGGTTTAGCTGCAAAGACAGTTTCCACTTTGCCTCATTTCCCACCAAACCTATAATTCCTTCATGATGCACACATCCAGGCTCATAGCTGAAGCAGCCCTACGTGCTGCACCCCGTCCACCTCCCACATCATGGAAGAGGAACTCTGCAGATAGACAAATCCGATGCTATGTGGTGAATGCAAAGCGAATGGGTCCCTCTAGATATTTCAACTGGCCAGACTTCAGAACGAGGAGCAGAACCAAAGACCTTATATAGTCAGAACAAACTCATCTTCAGGCTCAGGTAGCCAACAACTGGAGATGCTGACCTCTCCAGAGCTCGCTGATAGCACACCAGAACTGATGAGCTGTTTTTTGAAGATAAGAGGAAAAAATGTCAAGAATCCACGGCTCAGAGAACAACGTGATATTTATATGCAAAGTTGTGTAAGAGAGATAGAAAATGATCCTGAGAAGGAGAAAAAGAAAACCGCAAGCACAGGAACACAGAGGAGAGAGAAACACAGCAACACACAGTAATCCGAAAGAAAAAAACTGACCAGTTCACAATCCAGAATCTCCTCAGCTGACCCAGCCAAGGGGGGTCAAAGGTTAGGCTTTCCTGGCTTTAGCTTTCAAGCTCCATCCCCCAGTTCCTGGACCTGGTTCAGATTCAGCCCACGAGTCCCACGACCTTGTTGGGACTGGTGCCGTGCAATGCCGGACTGTGGGATCTGCACTGACTTTTTTTTTTTTTTTTTTTTTTTTTTTTTTGAAGTGATGGCATGTGTTTATTTATGTTAGCCTCTGTGGGGCGGCAACAGTGACAGGAGAAAAATCACCCCGAGAGGAGGGATTGTTCAAGTGTGAGAGTGTACATGCTCAGTCTGGCACATTTAATGAAGCTGTGCTACTGGAAGATAAATAGTCTGGACAAATGGAGGAAAAACATGGCTGACTTTAAGTTTCCCCTTGCAGCATTAAACAGCAGTCCTAAGTAGTGTTTTTTTTTTTTTTTTTTTAGTGCCAGCACCACTTCTCTGTCAGTGCGGTGTGAAAGTCACAGAGAAGGAATTACACTCAGATTGTTTCCATTATGTCGGCAATTATAGTAACAGGTCTGCTCGGATAACACACACTGTCCATGAGTATCACACACAAACTCTCTCTCCCAAAGGAAAGCACAAAACTCTCCTCACTGCATCACTCCTGCCTCACACAGGAAACCCAAACACACCCACACCCACACACACACACACACACATTGGGGAACTCTCTCTGATAAATGTGGTTGTGGTCCGTCTAATATGATCGCCCCCCCCCCCCCATCCTCGCTCGAGTACTCACCCCATGGCGGTGGAAAAGAAGTCCTTCTGGCTCTGCTGCGACCTCGGCAGCTTCGGCACACACACTCATGCACATACACTGATGGAGCCGACCAAGGGGGTTTCCTCTTGTGGTTTTCTCCCCCCTCCGTTTGTACCCCCCACCCTCCTGTCCCTGGCTTCAGACGTATCCTTTTTTGGAACTAGAAGGGAAAGAGAAAATTGAAAAAAAAAAAAAAAGAGTGTTAGAAAGTGAGCGAGGGAAAAAGAGAGAGGATGATAATAATTGCTCCCCTCGTCCTACACCAGGGACCTTAACAGCCTCCAATGATACACCACCCCTCCTCACCAATCAGTCATCTTTTCCCCTCCCTTCAAGGTTAAGATGCGACAGTGTAGCTTGGTCAAACCTCAGGGATCAGTAGTCGCTGCACTCACATCCCAGGTGTATGACGCTCTCAAATTGGATGACTAGACTGAAAACAAGCAGGACTCTGGTGGCCAAGTCTCAGGGCCAGGAAAACAAAATAGTCCAACTGGGAATAGTTATCTAAAAGTTTTCCTAAGCTTTCGAGGTAAATTAGATCTTTCAAACCACGGACTGAAGAGAAATTTAGTCCCCATAGATCAGTACTGGCTATGTGTATCTAAGACAGCAACGCTTGTAGGAGAAGAGCGTCCACCCATCTCCTGCCTGCTCCTAGATTATTCTGCTTATATCGTATAGGTTTCCTCTGAGCTCCATTTCTAGAAACAGCCTTCTTTTAAAATGTACTTTAAAGAAGTCTCCAGTGAAGGGGAGCAGGTGTATTCTCGTGGATTTGAACCATTCTCAGGGGAAACCCATCGGTACCAGGGGAAAATCCTGAAATCCTAAATCCTAAAGCTGGGGTGAATATTTGTGGGTTGCCTGGACTGCATCTCCCCTCATGTTAGCTTCATCCTCTTGGACCCCGAGCTTTCCGTTGGTGTAAAAATGTGCTGGTGAGCAGAGTTTCATCTCTGGATTACATGTGCAGACTCTCTCTCCAGGTGTAGACAGGGTCAGTGAAGAAGATGAGGTTGTTGTTCTTCCTTTCGTCTTTTTGCTGGGTGTAGTCACTGAAGAGGACGTCTTGGATTTCACAGTGTTTCTCCCAAGCTGTTCCCACCTCTACATTTAGCAGAGTACTCAATCCCCCCGAGCTCTGCTCCGAGAAGCTGTGTTGTGCTTAGCTGCCTGCTGCCCTGTGTCCATGGCGACCACTTGTTTACTTCAAGTGGAGTTAGGTTAACTGTGTACTTTGTTAGCTTCTCTAGCTCACACACGCTGGCTGTCAGGCCCTCTACTTCTGCAACCCCCCCCCCCTTCGTGTTCCTGTCTGGTATGTGTTTAATTGCAGGAGTGGAGACAGGTGTGCATGAGGTCAGGCTACCAGCTGATCATCATCATCATCATCATCATCTTCCTGCTCTGCCATAAATACCTGGTTCCACCTGACAGTGTGTAGAGAAAGAGACACTTCATATCTGATCTGTTATATACATTACTAATGTAATAAAATTGTATATGAAACACACTGCCTCTGTTCACTTTCATTATTTACATATATATATATATATATATGTTATATAATAAGTTGTTATATGTTTTGTTATTGTAATGTGGGGATATATTTGTACCTATAAGCTCAGAGAGGCAGCGCTGTTGTTAAACTGTCCAGCAAATCATGTGTCTGTTCACCTTCAACTTCTCAGACAATCAAAATTTTATTCCACTTCAGAGATCAAATCTTCTTCCAAAGGGAATTTTATCAAAAGCGACAGACAACAGCGCCACCAGTAAATTCCCAAAGGGCTCACATTTTTCTATCGGGACGACACCTGGAAGTACGGTCCCCACATCTCCAAAAATGCCAGAGTAAATTTCCAAACGGCTTATTTAGAAACTGACGACATATTTGAAGCTTTGATGGTCACTGTCTCACCCCAAAAACATCAAAACTCAAAAACTGGCTCAGAATCTCTGCCATTGCTGCTGTTTGCAAAATTGTCAGAAGTTGTCACAAGTCACATCCTGATATTTGATCAACGCAGCAAA
Organism: Seriola aureovittata; assembly: GCF_021018895.1. Taxonomy (NCBI): domain Eukaryota; kingdom Metazoa; phylum Chordata; class Actinopteri; order Carangiformes; family Carangidae; genus Seriola; species Seriola aureovittata. The sequence continues at coordinate 1,266,694 of NC_079386.1, forward strand.
ATTCCAATTTTGAGTTTAGAACAGTAGTTGAGCTGCGACTGATGACGTCTCACAAGTCTGCAAGAGCAGGAGCACAGAGAAGAACACAGATGGAGAAACGGCTATTGTTGTTTTTGCTTTTTTGCTAATTCCTGTCTCTGTCTTTCTACAGCGCCACTCAGTTTGACTCCTGTCACTCTCTCCCTCCCTGGACTCACTCTGCCTGGCTGCCCCCTTCCACAAAACCATGACCCCCCTGCTGCCGGCACCAGCCTCTGCCCTGACCCCCCTGCTCCCAGCACCAGCCTCTGCCCTGACCCCCCTGCTGCCAGCACCAGCCTCTGCCCTGACCCCCCTGCTCCCAGCACCAGCCTCTGCCCTGACCCCCCTGCTCCCAGCACCAGCCTCTGCCCTGACCCCCCTGCTCCCAGCACCAGCCTCTGCCCTGACCCCCCTGCTCCCAGCACCAGCCTCTGCCCTGACCCCCCTGCTCCCAGCACCAGCCTCTGCCCTAACCCCCCTGCTCCCAGCACCAGCCTCTGCCCTGACCCCCCTGCTCCCAGCACCAGCCTCTGCCCTGACCCCCCTGCTCCCAGCACCAGCCTCTGCCCTGACCCCCCTGCTCCCAGCACCAGCCTCTGCCCTGACCCCCCTGCTCCCAGCACCAGCCTCTGCCCTGACCCCCCTGCTCCCAGCACCAGCCTCTGCCCTGACCCCCCTGCTCCCAGCACCAGCCTCTGCCCTGACCCCCCTGCTCCCAGCACCAGCCTCTGCCCTGACCCCCCTGCTGCCGGCACCAGCCTCTGCCCTGACCCCCCTGCTCCCAGCACCAGCCTCTGCCCTGACCCCCCTGCTGCCAGCACCAGCCTCTGCCCTGACCCCCCTGCTGCCGGCACCAGCCTCTGCCCTGACCCCCCTGCTCCCAGCACCAGCCTCTGCCCTGACCCCCCCTGCTGCCAGCCCCTGTAGGCCTGTACACAGTTCACCAGAAACATTCATTTTACCACCAAGGATCCTTTAAATGTTTCCATAGTCTTCTGTTATCTTCTGTAGTGCAGTTTCTCTTCTGAATGTTGGTCACAGTGTCAGGGAGGAGTTGTTTTTAATTTAAAGATGATCTTTCCTCTGCAGGTTTTTAATGCTTCTTCGTCAGAGTCCTTTCTGAAGATTATTTGAAGGTTATCTTGCAAAATGTCCCACTTTTTTTTACATGTCATCACTCATATTAGAATGTAGAATATCTGTGGAGCGGGTTCTCAGGCAAAAAAAAGGCGTTTGAATCAACTAAAGTGCAAGCTGATGTAAACAAAGAGGTGTACGCATTTTAATAAAAAATATCTCATTGGTCCAAAATATCAACGCCTTCAATGTAAAAACGAACAAGCTGGTTCAATTTAGAATGGGGGGGGGGGGGGGGGGGGGGGGGGATTGACTAAAAGTGATACCAACAATGTGCAAACCTAAGTCCTCGTGGGGACAACACAGAAAGACTAATAAAACCAATAAACTGATATCTTGAGTTGGACAAACATGAAAATAAAAGTTGATTAAACTAAGAGGAAGAAGAATCAATTTATAATTAATAGTTGTGCAAACATAATGAAAGTCGACTTAACTAAGCATTGTTAAGCGCAGTTTTCCTGTGACTTTCGCAGGCCTTTCTCCCTTTACCACCGGCCTTGAGCGTCCACTAAAAAGTGTGGTGAGTGTTAGTCGGAATTGAGGGTACAGTGTAAACATTACCGGTGTTACTATGCAGTAACGTCAGTAGGTGTCAGTATCGCCACGTGAGCAGTGTATGTTCAGGGAGCGTCACGGGGAAGTTTATTGTTTATGTATGGTATATTGGTATTTTATTATTGTTTAGCATGAGTCAGACAATGAGAATCTCTGTGGACGAGATGGAAGCAGATAGCGTTGTGTAGAGCTTGTGGATCTAAAGTGGTATTATTGCACTTTTTGAATGGGTGCAAAGAGTAATTATAGTGGGAAGGCTTCCCTTTTGTTCTTCAATTAACCGATGCCTTGATATTAACTTAAGTGTATACATGTGTATACAAGCTTATGGTTTTTATTCTACAGGAAAATTTCATTTGACTCTATCAGCATGAGGGTATCATGATGAGAAAACTAATCTCTGACTGTTGATTTATTTCATCACTACACTTGTTTTACTCATTACTAGAATATTAATGTAGCTGCAAAAGAAGGGATGCAGTATAAATGTGTGTGGGTTAATCATACATCTTCTTTCATGTATATAACCACCACTCCTGTCCTGCCCTTTCTCTCTCCATTGTGTATACCTGCATTATTCCACTTTGGTCTACTGTTTAGATGGGTTTATATAAAATTCAGTGGAGCAGAGAAAAAAAAAAAGATCCATTCTTCCACATTTTATCTTGTATCTAATTAGATTTTTTCCCCCCATTCTCCATCTTTCCATGCTCATTTCCATTTCATAGGGAGGAAGACTGACAGATACGAATCTTTCTCTGCCTGCTTAGCATTTGAATCACACATCAGCTTCTTTAAACGCTCTGCTGGCCTTTCACCCCTTCCTGCCTGAATTTCCTGCTCGTTTCCTTGTCGATTTATTTTTTCTTTTTGTCTCTCTTGGTGTTCTTTCTTATTGTCTTATTTTTCTCTCGATTCTCTCTGGAGTTCTTGATTTGCATAAGTTTGCAAGCACTCAAAGCTGTTTCACATTAATAGAATTTTTTTGGCCAGCAGAAACACAGCATGTGACGTACGATATTATCACTTTATAACGTGGTTTTGGTGGATGTAATGGGTGTTATATAAATAAAAGTTACCTGAAGATGGTTCCCACTCTTTTCTAGAGACCATTTTCCAGGATATTTTCAGTGTTGATCTAGCTGCTATGACAGACAGGGATCAGGCCATTCACGAATATGTTCCTCTCCTTGAAAATGTGCAGTCAATGGCTATGACACATCTATGAAATAATCTCTTCCATGCTTAGAAATTATGACTTTATTATAGAATAATGCAAATACGCCTGCAAATGTGTGTTCACCTTGTTAGTAGAATCAAGTTACGGTGATTGGTTTAGGCAACTCTCACCTCAACAGTTGTCAATGCTGCCGATAACAGCCCAGACCTGGACCACCCAAACGCAGACACACAGACAGGCTGGTGCAGTGAGATCGCAGGGAGGTTGAATGTGGAATCCTAGTGGGCCTCAATTCTGGACACGGCTGCCAGGAGTTGTGGCCAAACGGTCGCCGGTGCCAGTCGTGGCGGCAACAGGAGAACCCGCTGTTGGACACCGGTGTTGAGGGAAACCGTTAAGCTGAAGAAGGCTTTTTGGGCCTGGCTAGCACGGGGAACTACCTTCGGGCCAAAGCGGCTGCGGTGGTCGTGGATGCTAAAACCTGGGTGTGGCAGGAGTTCAGGGAGGCCATGGAAAAAGAACTTTCAGTTGGCCTCAAGGAGGTTCTGGCAACCCACCCTGCATCTCAGAGGGAGAAGCAGGGCTTACACCAGGCTGTTTTCAGCAGGGGGGGAGAACAGCTACCTCTGGGGATATCGTCGGCCGGAGGAGGGACCACTTTGAAGAACTCCTGAACCCAACCAACATGTCCTCTGAGGAGGAGGCAGAGTCTGATGATTCAGGGGAAACCTTGCCCATATCCTTGGCAGAGGTCACTGAGGTAGTCAAGAAGCTCCCCAGCAGCAAGGCACCAGGAATGGATGAGATTCGGACAGAGATGTTGAAGGTGTCTGGACATTGTATGGCTGTCTTGTTGACCCTCTTCTTCAATGTCACATGGAGGTTGAGGACAGTGCCTGTAGACTGGCAGAATGGTGTGGTGGTTCTCATATATAAAAAAGGGGAGTGGAGGGTGTGCTCGAATTATCAGGTTATCACACTGCTCACCCTCCTGGGGAAAGCTTATGCCAAGGTTCCGGAAAGGAGGCTTTGAAGAGGAGCAATCTATCCTGGCTGTGGAACAGTGGACCAACTCTTGGCTAGGGACAATTCTGGCTTTCTATCCTAAAGTATTAGTAAGGACTTGTCCCTACCATCCATATGCAAACCTATGCCCTTTCTCATGAGCTTTGAGTAGTGACTGAAAGAATGAAATTCTGGATAGAAGCGGCTGAAATGAGTTTCCTCTGCAGGGTAAGATGGGATCAGCCTTACAGAGAGTGTGAGGTGCTCTGGCATCTGGAGGCTCCCTCCAGATGCCAGAGTGGAGTAGAGCCACTGCTCCTTCACATTGAGGGGAGCCAGTTGAGGTGGTTGGGGCATCTGGCAGGATGTACTGTATACCCATCTATCTACTTTATAAGACACCCACTGTTTCACTGGAAGATATCATACACTGTGTGTGTGTGTGTGTGTGTGTGTGTGTGTGTGTGTGGACATGCACTGTGGGGCTGTCACACTGAGAGGAAACCAATGTCTGCTTCACTTTGGACGTTAACTGTTGTAATATCAACACAGCCTGCACTGACATGGACGCTCCCAGGGAAAAATAACCACTAAAATCAACCTTCTGGCAAACTTCATCACTATCATGGGCGATAATGAGGCAGCAAAGTAAACTTTAACAATACTGCCATCAGGTGACCGAAGCAAAATCATCTAACAACACTGCATCTTGTTTTTGGCTCATATCTCAACTACATACCTGTGAAGTTTCGTAACTGTATCTTGCAGGTTATGATGCTGGCGCAGTGACAAAATCAGTACACACACACACACACACACACACACACACACACACACACACACACAGGTTACAGGAAGAAGCTGTCAAACAGCCAACAATGATGAAATACTAAGATCATTAAAACTGTGTTTAGAAAATGATGGAGCTTATTCACTTACTTAATTGGAGACTTCACTAATATACTTAATTACTTCGCAGACTTGCTGAAGACTCGCATCCACCACGCTACAACAGTATGTGCAGAATCAACAAGGCTTCTTGTCTTTTATTGTTTAATAGAATTCCCATTAGCTGTTACAGTGTTTCTCAGACATTCACTCTCCTCTCAGTCCTGGTTCCACCAACTCTTTAGCCACTAAATGCTCCACAATGTTCACCACCTGGTTTCTAACTGTCTGCTGCTTGCTGCTGAGCAGGGATTATCAAAGACTGTTTTCACAGAAAACCATAGAAGAGATGAGACTACACCAAAACATCAAAAATGCAGGCCCTAAAACAATGAGCTAAAAGAGGCCAACATTTAAATGATTTCTGGTGTTCCCCCCTCTCTGCTGAAAGTGTAAACAGGCCACTATACTCTAACATGTTGGCTTCAACAACTTCATGAAGCCATTATATATAGCATGTGCTTTCAGCTTGTTTCACTGCTCTCATGTGGCCAAAAATCAATGATTGCAGCTGTAATTGTATTTTTTTTTTTTTTTTACACTAGGGCTGCACAATTAATCGAAATATAATTGAGATTGCAATATGGCAAGTGCAATATCCAAATCGCAGGAGCTGCAAAAATAAAATCGCAAGAGCCACAATCTCTTTGATCGAGGTAAAATGTGTAACGACATTGTTGTGCGTTGTTAGTACCACAAGTGTTGTGGTGCGACAGACATAAAGCAGCATGTTGGTTTGGTACAAGACCAACAAAAGTCCCTTTAAATCAAAAATTCTGTATACATGAAATGCAAAAAGAACCAACTGATAATGCATTTCGCAATGTCTGTCAAAATAATAATAATTTTTTTTTTTTTGCATAATGTGCAGCCCTATTCTTTTTAACTTTAATTCAAACATGTCTGCTACAAAGAGGATGTTTAGAGTGAAAATAAAAATACTATTATCTCCATGTCACAGACTATCAGCTCCTTTCAGAACTCATAGCTTCTGAATGCATAGCTGACAAGACACTGCATGACTCCTGAGGTCAAACAGACTGAGCAGCCATCTTCTTCGCTCTGCGCGCTGCTCCAGACTTCTTTTTAGCTTTAGGCTTGTAGAGGGGATGATGGGATGGATTTTTGCCTCTACTCTTGGCGTTAGACCGATAACTGGAGGGCAAAACACACAGACACAAAGGAACAGGTTAAGACGTGCAAATGTTTCATGTTTTACATAGAGATGGACAAAACCGGTTTATCCCTCAACTGTTCCTATTCACCTGCTCATCCTGTGGGAGTCTTTAAGAGGGCAGGCTTTGTGTTTGTGCTTCAGGCTGCCACAGGTGAAACAACCCTCCTTTCCTTGGCCCTGGCCACATGGGTGGTCTGGGAGGGCACAGCGACCACAGGTTTGACAGTGCTTCCACGCTTAGAGGGAAAAAAGTAAATATGCACACATTAATACGAGACAAAAGGTAAAGTCGTGATGTGAGGACTTTTCTTTATCTTGACATGTGGTAACCATGAATCAATGTGCATCTTTCGTATAAATTTACATACATGGTTTCACACATTTTTCGCATGTTGAGCAGTGGTTCCATTCACGACCATCCTGAAGACACAAAGAAATGTTGAAGCCCACAGTATGTGTACATTTAACAGCCCGCCTGTGATTGAGTAAGCAACATACGTATGTAAACATGGTGTTATACCTTGGACGGACAGACGTTGCATTTAGCACAGTGCTTGTTGAGGCCCGAGACGTATCTCTGACATACAGAGCAAAACCTGCGGAAGAAGGAAAGATACAGATTATATGAAGTGCACAGTCCTGAGGGCTCAGTATCCAACCTCCAAACTGACGTGTTGTATTCATACCACTGATATCCAGTGTCAAAATCAAGCTGTCAGTGCTCTGTGGTGCACACTGTTTCTATCAAACCTCAAACAATTCTTGTTGGCATTTCTGTACTGATATTCCTTGTTACGCATCAGTTGACTTTTACAATACACTGGTGCTCAATCAGGCTCCTGCTTAGAGCTGACAGGACAGAGTGAGTGTGGATACCTGTAGCCCTCCTCTCCGGGCAGGACAACATCTCTGGGGCAGATGTTAGTGAACAGTCTGACAGGAGACTGCTTCCTGCCCGTCTTCCCATGTTTATACAGAGGGTGGTTGTCATAGTCCACCTGGTTAGAAACAAAACCAAATATTGACTTTATTGTTTATAGTCCACAGAGACCAAATCTGGAGTTACTAATCACAGCTAGAGTCATGCTGTTGTCTGGATCTCTGGCATGAGTCTCTGTGCTGCAGCTCCCTCAGCTTCTTCTCAGTCATGAGAAGAAGCTGATGTTCTGCCAGTTTACCTGGTAGTCCAGCATGCTGAGTGAGGGGAGGCACTCCAGGATGCGGGGCTCAAAGAAATAAGGGAAGATCCATATCATGGGCATGTCAGCGTTACTGCTGTCTGCACACATAAACACATGGATGTTAGTATAAAAACTGGATTTGAGTTGAAGTTCAATTCTAATCTGTCACAGAAATAATCTTCATCAGTTGGTTGTCATGGAATCTAATGTGTAGCACCAATCAACTGGGCCAGTTCCGCTGGCTCACTTGTGAGCAGCAGCTAAAAAATTCAAGAAGACCCCCCCCCCCCCAGTTACTGTTATCAAGCTGGCAGATTTATCAATCAAAACACTGATATTTTAAAAAATGGGCCACTGATTTCAGGCAGACGTGGACGAGAGCAGCTTTTCATTTCCAGCTGATCAGCACTGATGTTGATGCTAAAACGACGGCTGTCATCAGCAGCTCTTACCTGCTGTAGCCTGCTAGCTAAACATTAACGCAGCAAGCTGGTTGAAAACTTATTTCTGAGCTCAACATTTAATATCTTCACTTTCCAGCTAGCAATAAAAGAAGCAGCATTTGAATTTGATGGCTATATAAACGATCTCATGCTAACCAACCCATGTGTTATGATGCAAAAAGGACTGAGGCTAGAGTACTGTAAGAGTACTGGCATTCAGGATGGACTCCACTGCAGTGGATGTGTCAGTCCTGAACAGGGCTTTAATTCTCATTACCTGTAACCTCTTTGTAGAAATGTAGTTGGCTAATTATGCTAACTCCTGGCTTTACAAAGAAGTCTAGATTACTACAAGTTAGCAAGACCTGCTAATGTTTGGAGCTTATTCTGCTCTTGTATTTTAGATTTTGGAACCCCTATAAATGATAAAGACTCTTGGTATAAATTGGGAAACTGCTTCTGGTCCACCCACACAGTCATGTCTTCTTACCTTTGTTCCTATTTGTTGCAGTTTGTTTTATCATATTATATATTGTCTGTATAGTATTTGTACTTTTAATGTCCTGTTGCATTATCGTTATGTGTTTTTAATCATTCCTAAGGTGTGACAATAATTCCCTCTTGTGGGACAAAGAGATCTGACCTGAACAGAGCTGAATAAAACACAGAGTTAATTGTTATTGAAAGAAAAAAAATATGACAGATATAGAGCGGATGAAACTTCAGACACTGACCAGAGCTCTGCAGCTTCCTCCATGTCTGTGAGATCAGAGAGAAAGTGTTGGCCAGAGGCTTCACCAGACCACCGAATGGAGGGTCAGCCACCATCACCACCTTCTCCCCGTCACACTCTCTGAGGAAGGACTGCAGGACTGCACTGGAGGCCTGTCAAGAGACAAAGCCTCATTATACAGGACTGAAAATGGAAAACATGGAAATGAAGTGTTTTAACTCCTACCTCTCCGCCAAAAAAGTGATGGTTGAACATGTTGTAGTGACAGAACTCATCCTGGCTGTAGAACTGGGCATATCTGAAACAGAGGGTAATTTGTTTTCAGCATTAAATACTAACAGATTGTCTTCTGTTCTGTTTCCTCTAAGTATTAATATCAGGCTGAAAAACCACAGCAAGTCTGAACTTATCTGTACATGCACATAAAGATCGCGAACGCACAGCAGACCTCAAGTGTATCCTGGTAACGATAAGGAGTTGCAGGCTGAGGCTTGTCAAACAGGAACACACCCTCTCTATACTTCCACCCTGCACATTCTTTACAGAAACACACAGCGGGGAGAGACAGGCGAGCAGATCTCAGGTAAGAACAGCTAAAAAACATTATTTAACCATTTTTCAAAGAATATAATTTAGTCTGTATTTAATTTTGAACAATGAATATAACACATTTACTTTCTTTAGCAGGTAAAGGTCTGAAGGTTATTCCACAGTAAACTAATTATCTGACTCTTCATGCTAAATGTGCCAAATATGAATAGTAAACTACAGTAGTGAAAATGTTTTTGTAATTAGATTTGTTTTTAGCTGCAGAGGAAGTGAGGCCATGGCCCTGACAGGGTCTTTGCAATAACACTGTCATGGACTCACGACAAAAACAGGTTTTTCACAGACTTTTCAAAAACCTGGAGAACTGGTTTACTCTGCAAACAGCCAAGGCAAAAACACAGGAAGAATTATTCAGTTAGAGGTTCAACATCTGGTTGTTGTTTTGTTCACTCATCAGATATGGCAGAAAGAGAGTCATTATCTGTTGGTAATGGACAGTCAGCAGTGGCTCAGTCAGTGCAGAGTGGTGTTGCGCCGCCCTCTGCAGGGGCCCACTCTGTACTGCAGGACGGACTAAGCTTCACTCCCCTGGATTTCAACTGTGACAGGGTCGTTCAACCGTTCCCACGCTCACCAAAGCTACAGAGGAAGAAAGCCAAAGATGGAAAGCCCTCTCAGGTAAACATGAGTGTGGTGAGATTTCCAAAGCACGGTGATGTGACCGATATCACACCTGTCTCATCTGCATGGAGCCAGCATCAGAAATGACCTGCTGCTCAAGAAATGTCACGTGAGGATGTGAAGAAACAGCCAGAGTACAAACAGCCTCTAACTGAGGCTGAACCGTGCTGCTGCAGCCCAGTCAGTGAATGGCACTTACAGCAAACTGCACGTACTGTCAACTTGTGAGTAAGCACAGCAAGCACCTTTTGAATGGCAAGACAAATGAGAAGGTGTACTGTATGTCCCACCATGCAGTTTGGATGCAGTCGGTGTCCCCCAACAAGCTTCAGCTGTGTTCTGCACGGCTTGTAGTGATTCTGTGTTTGCTTCTCTTCTGTCTATTTGCTGTTGTTTCCTTAAGATGCAGAAGAGTCACCTGTTTCGCATCATTCTGTGTCCTGTTGTTATTTTGCTTGTGTGTCTGTTCTATGTGTTTTCGTCTAGGTGCACGTCACTGATGACGGACGGTGTGGGCTGGGTTCTTACTCTGCTCATATTCTCTCTCTCTCTCTCAAGCACCAGATCCAGCTTTTTCCCTTTGTTTTCTTCTTTTAGCCTGTGTGTAAATAAACGTTGTCTTTAGCATGTGACCTGGTGTTAGATGGGGGGATAATGTCATTGTTATATTGGACTGGGCTTGAAACTCCTTTTCTTTTTTTTTCTTTTTTTTAAACGGCAACTCTGTGTTACAAACTGGAGATGTGGGGTTTAACAATTCTGGGTATATAGGAAGTAGGGAGGGTAAACTGAAAGACACCATTGAGCTGCATTATGGGTAATGTAGGATCCAGTCCTTTTAGAGCTTGAGCATGTGCTCTGGTGACTGTGACTCTGCAGGAGCAGCTGTCCAGACGTTTGGAGGATCTACAGGCAGAAAGAGCCAAGACTGAAGCCCACATCCAGTCTCTGAAAAAACGCAGCACAGATCTCTCTGTAAGTATGGATCCAGACCCTCTCAGGACAATTTACTACACAAACATCAGACCCACCAAGACTTCAAATACGCTCCATGTTCCTCCCTGTAGAGGAGCACAGAGATGATGAAGCAGCAGGTCCGTGAGCGCTTTGACAACATGGTGGCCATCCTAAAGCAGGACGAGCAGGCCGTCTTAGACTCTCTGGAGCTGGACTTGAGACGGACCAGAACCAGACTGGACCAGGTTCTGAAGAACTGGAAACAGCACCAGGACCAGGTCACCAAGAGCATCAGCAGCACCCAGAGCGCACTGAGCAAGAGCTCGGCAGCAGAGGAAGACGGGAAGGTCTGATTCAGTCTCTCAGTACTACAGTTTCAAAACTATTTTCCTGCTGTTTTAATCAGCGTTTCTGTTTGTGTCTCCTCTCAGGGTCAGTCTGAGAATCTGAGGTAAATCACATGAGAGGTTTTCAGCTCCATCTCCTATACAGCTCTGATGTAGACTTCCGACTATGTTGTTTCTAACTTCCTCCACCTCTCCCCGATCACAGTCCAAAGAAGCCGGACGCCTCTGAAAAGCAAATCAGACTGAATGAGGAGAGATTCGAGAAGCTTCTTAAAACATTATCCTCCATCTCCAGAAACCTGAGAGCCCAGCTGCAGAGGAAGACTCTACTGTTAGGTACTGAGGCATTTACTTCTCCATCAGTCAGTGAGGGCAGCAGGGTGTTGTAGTGTGTCAGGTCCGGTTCATTTGAGGACATGAGAAGAATGAGTCAATGTTCTCTGCAAAACTTTTGTTGAGTATAAATGTCGTCAAAAACAACAAGCGAATATTAATCTACTCTTCAACATGTTGTCGACTGGTATTAACCAGCAGAAGGTGTTTTAGATTTGGATTTCTGTCATTACAATATCTATCCTTGTAGTTGGGGCGAGCATCTTCTACCATAGCACGTGATGTCATGTTTCTATTTTGAGACTGAGTCACGGTGTAACCTCTGATACATGTCTGTAGAGAATCAAAAGATTCAAAAGTTGCTTGGACTAGTTCTGTTGCTTGTTTACCATTTTGAATGAGGTATTTCCTGTTCTGAATTTAGTAACCTTTCAGTCTTTGATTGTACTCATCAGTGCAGGAACTCAGGTCAGTTTGCTCGTCCAACGACCTCCTCCTCACCACGAAACCAGATCCCCAAACTTCTACCAATCAAATGAATGCAGCAGTAAAAGCGTTAAGACACTAATGTATGGTCAGATCGAAATGTCATACAAGACTCTGGGTTCTGTGTTTCGTTTCAGATTCATCCCCTGTGGTGATTGACAGTCAGACGTGCCATAGCCAGATCACAGTGACCTGCGAGGGGCGGGGCATGTCCTTCTCAGGCTCTGGCCGCTCAGCTCCGGAGCATCCTCTTCAGTTTGACAGAGTATGCTGTGCTCTGGGTTCATCTCCCCTCGCGGCAGGTCAGAGTTACTGGGAGGTCGATGTGCGGTGCTGCTCCACCTGGGCTGTGGGCGTAGCCTACACCAGCCTGCAGAGGAAGGGGCGGGACAAGGGTGCCAAACTGGGCCGAAACAGGAACTCGTGGTGCGTGGAGCTCAGGGACAGTAATCTGTCTGCCTGGCACAACGACCGGCATGTATCGTGTCAAGGCGTCGGGCAAACAGCGCTAGGAAAGGTGGGAGTATGGGTCAGGTATGATAAGGGTCAGCTGATATTTTATGACGCAGACAACATGGTTGTCCTGCAAAGGTTTTCAGCAGCCATGACACCTGTGTTCGACAGGGCTCATCACCAGTTCACTGAGCCCCTGTACCCCGCCATACGCTTCCTGAGACCACCACAGAACCAGGTGTGGGCGAACCACCTGGAGATCTGTCATCTCAACACCCTGTGATGTTCAGGGCTGTCTCATGCTGGACAGTGATGTGGACTCTACCTGATGTCCTGCTAATGATGATGTACAGTCTTTTTTATTAAGTCGGAACAATTGTAGAGTTGAACGTACCATGATAAGACAAACTAACCTGAAGTCAATGTCCAGCAGCAGAGTCTTCATTGGCTCATGTTTGTGCTCTAGGTTTCGCAGCTTGATCAGCTCCTGGAGTCTGACACAAACACCAACAATCATCAATAAAATCCATTTCTTTAAAATCTTAGTCATTTGACTGAATTTTGTTACCAACACTGAAATTGTTTTCATTGATTTTTATGACTAATGCCGATAGCAGAAACTTCTGACAATAACTGTTTTAAATATGACAAATTTTTAATATTGTATTTTATTTGTTATTTTCATTAAAATTTTACTGGTGAAAAACCTCTAAACCACCTCAGGACACTAACTGTCCACTGACCAAACTGAGTACGTGTGATTATATTACTATTATACTACTCGGCCACCAGAACACGCTTATTTTTCTGTTCTTTGAACACTGCACATGAAAAAAAAAGAAAACAACTACAATAAATAAATGTCATCACTCCTGTTAGACATTTGAGTTAAATCATGTCATAATTAGTGTATGAATTTGTGAGTTATGGTTGTGTTCTTTTGTGAGGTTACTGTGACCTTTGACCACCAAATTCTAATTCATACTTGATTCCAAGCCAATGTGTTTGCCAAATTTAAAGAAATTCCTTCAAGACGTTACTGAGATACTGCAGTCATAAGAATGGGACGGACAGACAGAAAACTTGAAACCATAATTCCTCTGGCTCTGACTGTCACTGGCACAGAGGCATAAAAACTTGTGGCAACATAATACTGCTTTTAGAGGAAGAGATCTGATTTTGTGATTTGGCTGAAGCAACCCTTTAAGACAGGCATACTTTAAACAAGTGTTTGTGTCTCCCTCACCTGGGTGTGCCCACACACAGGACCTTCCTGTACCCCTGCCCAGCTAAGGTGTCCAGCAGAAAGTGTGAGCTGCGCTCCGTGAACAGGTACTGGGCGTTCTTCTTCTTGTTGTCCAGAGGACACAGCAGCGCACTTGGCTTCCTCAGCTGGGCTGTGGTGATGGCTGTGCATCTGTGGGAGGAGTGGGCAGCATGCTCTCCTGGCAGGAGCAGAATCTGGCAATCCAGACAAAATTTCTTCTCATCTAGCGGGAGGGAGGCAAACTTCCTGAACCTGAGGGACAAGTCAGAGTCAGGCTTAAAATCTGTTCATATGTTCACTTATTCTGAATTAGGTCATGTTGATTTGACCTTATAAACCATCTAAATCATGTACACGGTCAGCCGAGACCAAGCTGATAATAGCAAACCCCTTTTAATAATCTGTGCCATGTTTACCATTAACCAATAAATAAAAACAATATGAACCCTCTGCTTAAAGATTGTATAGCCTGCAATGAAAGACAACTTTCTCTATCAGCTGGTTTTTCCCAGTTTGTTGTCAGCTAAGAAAGTGTAGTATACCTTCTGGATCAGGGGGGCTACCATAAACTAGCCTCTTCTTCAGGCTGCAGTTGACTTCTCACCTGGTCCAGGACTCCTGCTGGCTGAACACTGGTCTCTTTGACTGGTTCTCTGCTTCTCTGGCCAAAAGCCTGGCCTCTGACACCTTCAAAGCAAATGAATTGAAATGAATGAGAGTTCACTGGATTACACAGGTAATAAACACGATGATATGACGGAGCTGACCTTGTCATCTTCCCACTGGAAAAAGCTGCAGTCTTTCCTGTCTCTACAAGCTGAGCAGGCATAAAACCTCCTGCCTGTCTCTCCCCCTTTGCCGACTTTCTCAAACAGCAAGGTTGGACCTGGCAAAACACACGTGGCAGTATTTGTATGTTATTCTGTCTGGTGCTTCCACAGTACAGTCACGTGTTTGTTTCCTTGAATTCTTACAGAAACACACAGCGGGAAATAAGCTGTGTGTAGTTAGCTAAAATTCGGCTTGAAGCTTAGATACACTTAATTCGCACTGTCTTTTTTTCTGTCACAATACACCCTCTGAGCTTGTAGCGCGAAGTCGTTTTAAAGTGAAGATTTCGTTGCTGTACGAGCTGTTTTATATTTATATCAACACGCCGAATTTATGAAAACGCCATATTAGTTCGTAAAATGCCTTAAGGTATATTATACATACTGTGGACATATGTCAAAAAACAAGTCAACTTTGAGATAAGCAATTTCCTAAGGCAGTTAGTTATATCACTGACTTGTCTACTATGGTTGTCCTGTACATTCAGACTTACCATGTGGGCAACAAGGCGCTGTTTTACCGCCCTCTGGAAGAATAAAGCATATTCCAAAACTGTCGTTATCTTCGGCCATGTCCATGTTGCTATGGTGACAAAGTAAGTGCACTGTAATTTAAACTTTTTCAACACGAGAGTTTAACCTGGCAAAGTGAAGCAAGAGTGGAAGCCATGACACTGAGTCTTCTTCTTCTTCTTCTTCTTCCGGGTAGACTGGGCAAGATTTAACGCATTGCTGCCTCCCACTGGCGTAACAACGTAATTGCTACTTTAACAGTGTGGATTGGAGGAAGTGAATTACCTCCCTAGCTCTCTATTTCTGAAGCACCCCGTCATCAAGCATTGTTCTAAAAGAAAACGCCCCATTTTGATCAAGGTGCATGAATAACCTCCTCCTTTCTCTGCATCATGACGTGTTGCACACTCTATGCTCCCCCACAAGCACCAAACCACTTACCAGCGTACAGTGTCTCAGTCTTAGCCTTGGTCACTCTGTTGCCAGGTTTTACTGACGGCTGTATGTTGTATAGTTTCCTTCCTCCATTGTCTGCATCCCACTCTTGCTGCCATAGGTAATTCAGTCTCTCAGTGATTATGCTACAGCACTCCATCCTGCCAAATGGTGAGTGGGCATCTACATAATCCCTGTCTAAACTAGCCCTGGCTAACCAATCCACCACCTCATTACCCTCAGCCCCAATGTGCTGGCACCCACAGAAAACCCACACTACATCCCTGTCTCTCCACTTTAAATACCATCATTACCATCTCCATAACTACGTCTGGTCTTCTAACGAATCGGAACACAAAACAACTCTATTAAATCGCCCTTCTTCCACCTGCCACAGTGTGAAGCAAGTTCTGCAGAGAACATAGATATCCAAGCAGGCAACCTTTTACTCTGGCATATTTGAACACATATACATATAAACCAAAACTCATCCCTCTGCTTTCTGGATCTCTAGATCCATCAGTGTAAACATTTGCATAATTACCTCACCTATTTCTAATTTCTAATTTCTGTTCCTCCATACATGCAGCAGGATTTCCTATTTCTCATTTCTGTATTGCCTTTTTTATTGACAAATCCACACCCACTTCTACCCACAGGTGACACTCTAAAGTCACGCAGAAATTACATAATATATATTTTGTCACAGTAAAAGCTCATAGGCCAAAAACCAAAACACAGCCAGAATGTGTTCTGCAATCTGGTGATTTTTCTGTTTGGGAATTTATTTTCAATCACAATGGACATGTATTACTAACTCTGTCTTTTAACATGGATTCCATTCTGTTCATGAACAGTTTTTTCAAGACCTTGACCTGGACCTTGAGGGTTTTTTTTTCTCTGTTGGTTTGTTTGTTTTCGTCAAACAATTAATAATAATAATAATAATAATTTGTTTATTTATTTATTTACATTCTTAACCTTATAATTTATTCTGTAAATATTTGAACTATTATACCTGAATAGTAAGATAGTTAATTTCCTTATTCCTCGTATATTTTAATAATAATCTGAAATGATGTTTGTGTGTATAACAAAACATTCTTTTGATAAATTTCAATAAAAACAAGCAGGAAATAAAAGCTCTGGCAATAATTATTGCTGTGAAAGTGTCATACCTGGGTGTGGATGCAGAACCTCAAACCAAAATTCAGTATATGAACATGTTCAATACCTTCTGTCTTTACAGAAAAGTTTAAGACAATTTAAAGAAGCATTCATCAGGCTAACACATTGCATAAACAGACATGAACTGAAATACAGTTGTGTTACTGACCCTCTCTTTCACACTGCAGTTTGTTGACACTCAACAGTCTTGTAGTCCCAAACCAGGAGCACGTTGCTCATTAGAGTGGTTGTTTTCTTTCTTGAAGACTACAATTCCCATGTACCCTGCGCACCAGCGCAGTGGCTCGAGGACTGTGCTCAATAGCAGTGTGATGGATGCTGAAGCAAAGCAGACACTAGATGCCCGAGGTTATCGGGCGTAAGACGGGAAGCTGTTAATCTTTTCTTTCAAAATAAAAGCATAAGGCCTTGATTATGAGCGTTTGACATATGAGCATTTTGGACATCCAGAACTGATTACACAAAACTGCATTCAAAACACATTTGTCTCATTGGACAGAACAATATTCTCTATTTTTGTTTATTTAAATATGCTATGATTGTTTTTATTTAACAACATGCTTCTGATTTCTTGATTTTTTTCCCCAATAATGATCACATTTTGATTCATCCAACAGCATAGCAAATCATTATATAAATTGTCTACAACTGATTCATTAAGTTTTGTGGAAGTTATTACCTTACCCAAAACTCACAGGTTAAATGCCTGTCAGTTAAGTTTTGGCAAATTTGATTATTTGGAAATTTGCTAGAGAGTTTCCTCAATTACAGTACAAAATGAACAGTGGCAGGCTTTACATTCCATGGTGGTGGTGGGTGATTTGCAGTGTCACCTCTCAGCAAGAAGCTCTGGGTTCAAAGCAGCCAGCTGAAGTGTTTCTGTGTGGAGCTGTCATGAAAATATAGATGTTGTTTTCCATTCCTTTTTAAGTTTAATTGGTGATTTTAATCACTAATTAACTGGATAACTTTTTTTAACCACTAATTCCTATTTTAGTTTATATTCTTACATATTCCATATTGAAATGTGTTGTAAAAAATAAGCACAAACTAACTGACACAGGAGTAGTGGATAGTTTTGGAGGCTGATGTATAATGTGTCTTATGTCAATTATTTTCATTTTATTCAATTATTTTATATTTACTTCAGACTATCTTATATGGATTTGAAAAAGCCAGTTAATTCTTATTACGTTCCAGAATTTTCTATACAGCTGCCTATAACACCATCCTGGATTTCTCTGCTCCCTATTCCGACAGAACGAGATTTAGACAGACCTTTATTTTGAAATGTCGTATCGGAACTCCGTTAATTCTTCTATCTAGCATGACTCTAGTCGCGTCTCTTCACCGTGCGCCCACACCCAACCTGCACTGTCTGCCGTGTGGAGAGGCAGCGCAGCCCCGCAGTGTATGCGGGACATTGTCTTCACGGTGCGGCTGTTGTCAGAAGATCTGTGCGGCCTCAGCAGCCAGGGGACAGCCAGGATCTCTGCAGTAGGTCTGCTCCTGTGAAAACACCCCATTCATTCTGCTGGCTGGCACTGAGAGTCTGTGCGCTCTGCGGCTGCTGCCATCATCCATGTTACTGTCAATGTGGATAGTGGCTTATTTACTGTGCATCATCTGACTGGAGAAGACATCTGACTGGTACCATGAGCAGCACTGGTGAGAGCATTTCTTTTATACAGTATACACTGCCTTTCCTCTGCAGTTGCGGAAATTCCTGTTAATATCATAAGGAACGATCCCAGTAATATTATGAAATTAAAAAATCCCTTCAGGGCTTCCTGTGTAGCTGTTTTGATTAGTGAGTCTGTGGTTGCTTTGTCCTGATTTACACATTTCCTCACCTGCTTTGGTGTCACTATAATATCCCCCTCTATAATATATTATAATATAATATAATATGTGTGAAAGCTATATACAATACATTTAAAATGTAAAGAGAACCGCTAAATAGGCTATCTTGTCATCCTTTATCTACCAGTGAAGGCAGCAGCATCTGGGTGCAAATTTGTGACCATACAATGAAGCCTGAGGTTGTCTGCTGCTAAGACAGTTTCAGATTTGTCCCAGTAAAAATGGATGTCATGTGGGCTAATTAGAGAGGATGTAGAAACACCCACAGTGGATTTGGTTGTTCTTTTCATCATGTCGCTATGCAGTCACTCCTGGTTTAAAGAGGCATGTCTGTTGTCTACAGCAGGCCTTACTCCTGGCAGGCTGCTGTCACAACTGGCTTTGTCCCCCGAGGAAGACTGAACAAATGTAACAAGAGCCTGTGTTCTGTCAAGTCCTGGAGCAACGATGCACTGTTTGTTTTACATGTAAATAAATGTATGTTCTCAGTGATAGAATTAATAGAAAACCTAAGTTCTGCAGCTTCTTAGTATCAAAGACAATCAGAGAGTGGGGTGTGGTTGTAAATAAAATGACATAGAGACTAATGTAAAATCAAAAATTCTAGATTAGGGTGAAACTCATGGTGTCAGTTATTGTGTTATGGTTAAGGGATCGCTATAATCTGTTGTCATTCTTGATTTAAGTAACTTAACACTGATCGTACATGAGTTGACATTTTGCTAAGGAGCCCTCAGGGCCCTGTTACAGCACCTCAGGGAACTCCATCAGAACTCGTGACCACAGGCTGCCATCCACAAATGTCTCAAAGTCACAAACTATGAGTTCGTATAAGATAAGTCAGAATTTGAAGGAGGAAAGTCAGCCCGGATATTTCAACCCCTGAGTTAAAATCAAAATGGCAGCAAAAGCACTTTATTAGCTAATGCTTCTCCTTTAGTGCTTCTTCATCCTCAGTAAACACCTCACATCAACCTCTGTGTTAGCAGTCTGTCCTACATCAGGTTAACTGTAATTCATTGTATTTAGCTAAGTAAAAAGGAGTGTATATATACGTGTGTGTGTGTGTTATGTTGAACATGTTATAGTTATATGTATATAGAACAGAACAGTTGCAGTATTTCTCTCACTTTGTGGAAAGAGTGTCAACAAACCGGTGGAACAATTGTTAGCAGTTACATAAAAAATTAAATTGAAATTTAATTCAACTCTAATTGAGTTGATTCAGATCATTTCACTTCAGATAGTTTCACTCGTTAATGAACCACTACGTAGACGTAACAATAAAAGTTGCTAATTTGGTGTTTTTATCTGAGTATGACATTTTATGTGTCCCGCAGGTCGAGCAGTGAGAGGTTCGTACCTTCTGCCAGCATCGTGTGAATGTAGCAAGTGCAGCATTACATTGTATTTTAAGGACAGTTTTTAAGGCAAAGAAAATCCCACAGAGTCAATATAACTGATGACAGAGACTGACCCAATCATAAATTCAACTCTTCAATACAGAAAGCATGGATGGCTTCTGGTTTTAATGAGACCCAGCGACGCTTTGCAGAGCGGCTGGAGCGGCTAATGAGACTGCTGCAGTTCGTCTGGGAGTCAAGAGACAGGAGAAATTAATTAGCAGACCGCTGTCAACTGAGGGGAGTAGACAAACAAGAGACACAGTTTGTCTTAACTTAGTCTCACTTCTCTGTGATGCCTTTTTTGCAGTTTGACCTTTTAACCTTTTGAGGAGTGTTGACTAGATATGTGAGTGGACAAGAGCAGAAAAATTCATTTCAGATCTCTACCTGTGTGTGATGACGGCTGGTCTCCACATGTACGAGTCCCTCTTGGTCAGGTGTGTCAGGTGTATGTGTGTGTGTGTGTGTGTGTGTTTTGTACACTGAGGTAGGAAAGATACATAGGGTCACTTAGCTCCAGTGCTAATAATCGTTAGCAAAGCAGTGTAGAAAACGTCAGCTGCAGCTTCTCATCTTAGTTAAAAGTGGTGCGTCGTATCAGCTGTCACTAATTCATGTTAACTCAGTCACTAACTTCATGTCAAGCCTAAATGAAACTTGGCTGTTGTCGGTTTGTGTGTGCTCTTCACACCACTGGTAACACTTGTCAAAGATAGTTTGTGAGGGAAGACGCTCCACTGTACAACACCATGTACAACCACAAGTCAACTGTTTCTTTAGTTCATACAAACAGAGTGAGACGGCCTCTTCTCAAGAATTAAAGCGCATATACAACCCTACCATTTCATCACCTAGGCATAGTTTAGATTATCTAAATCCTTTTTTTTTTTTTTTAATCACACCAAAGATTTCTTGAGATTACAGTGTGCTTGTCCTGAGCCACCCTGAACCTAACTCAGTGTAACCTGTCATGGCATCCCACCAGAATCCTGTCCAGTACCAGCCCTCAGTCCAGAACATGTTCTGCTTGAAAAAGAGAGAAAACTGAGATCTGTATCCACAGGTGTCTTCTTTAGTGCCACCTGTGTTTGACAGTGCAAACCTGGCCACAGGTTTGGTGTTTAAATAAACTTCTCAGAACAGGCTTGGCATGATGAACACACCCTGAGACAAAGTTGAGCAATATAATCAACCTGCAGGCCAGTCTGCATTCCTTCAATTGTAGAAAAATATAATTACACTTCATCATTTGTCGATCGCTGTATGTGGAACAGCAGAAAGTTCAGAGTGACATTAGAATGGGTTATTGAGAGGCCTCGTGCTGAGACACATTAGCAGCACTGAGCCCCCCCCCCCCCAAGGAATAATTATCAGTGACTAGTAGTGGATGGATAATGAGAGAATAGCCTGTTAAATCAAGCTCAGATTACTGCCACGGGTCACTTAAGGACACGTGTGATCAACAAACCTACTTGGTGATATCCTGACGACTGGTTCTTTACAGGCAGACAGCTGGGATCAATATAACTTACATTTAATCTATCTGTGGATTCCTGTTCCTTTGTAAAACTGACAGTGTGCTACAAAGCCAGGTGACGAATGTCGCCTCAACACTCTCCACCCTGGCTCATCCTCAGCATCATCAGTATCATCAGCAGTAAAACACCGGTCCGAGACTCCGCCACCTTCTCAAAGCGCCTGTCCAATTATAAAACAGTGATTTTATCTTGGCCAGCGGAACTGACACCTGGTTCTTGTGAGTATTTCATCACACTGCACAGCAGCTGGTGAGTCCATCTTGAGCTTGTGACCTGCAGTTTGGACTCAAAAGCAGAACTCAGAGACGTGACGGTAAAAAGTTCAAACACAGATTTATTGTAAACTTCAAAAAGGTGAAGATGTCAGGGGGGTTGAGACAGAAAAGACGATGGGGCGGAGCAGGCGGAGAGATCTGGTTCCAGGGGCCAGGGCGAGGAAGATGGAGCAATGCGGGCGAACATGGTACAAGTGGACCAGCAGATGGACGGGGGAGCCCGACCCAACCCTCAGAGCGACACTGTCATTTCAAGAAATTGTTCAACAATTTGGTAAATTCCCAAGAGTGAGATGAGAAGATCCATATCAATATCATGTCTGTCTGTGAAGTACAGAGCTGGACTCAGGCATGGTTAGCGTAGCGTAGCATTAAAGACCGGAAGCAAGGTGAAAAGAGCTAACGTTAAAATATACCGCCACCAACACCTCTAAAACTCACCAATCAACATGTTGCATCCAACTATTTGTCGGGGAGCAGCCGTGCACAATGGCTGTGGGGAGATTTCAGCAGTTTTCTTGACACAGTGAGGTTGCCACGTTTTGGTACCATTGTGCCCGTGCCAAGACCAAATCCAAAGCCTGAACTCGCGGCCCTGTGCTATAGTTGGAGACCTTCCACAGAGGTCCTGGGCACACGCATGAACAGCATATAACTCCCTGCAAATAGTTAACTGTATGTTTCTGTTTGTGTGCGCATAAAACAAATGAGACATTTTATGTTCTGAGCTTTATTTTTCAGCTTCGTATAAAGCCAGACTAGCTGTTTCCACAGGCTTCCATTCTCTATGCTAAGCTAGGCTAACCATGTACTAACTCCGCTCTGTGCTGACACAGACATGTGATTGATTTTTGGAAAATGAATAAGTGTGGGTCGGTGTTACTTTATTTCTCAGCTGTCAACAAACACCATGAAAACACTTACACCACACGGACACTGCTGCTGGTCCCTGCGGCTTCGACACAAGTCGCTGCGGCGGTGTGCAGGAGTGTTGCGCTGAAGGCCACGTGGCTCCAGGGTGTGTGTGTGTGTGTGTGTGTGTGTGTGTGTGTGTGCCTTCCTGTGTGTTCTCTGTTAAGAATGATGATGTAGGTCTTTAGACACGTGCAGCCCGTGCTCGACACAACCGAGTAAAAAGAGAAAGTGAAAATACTGGGGCGTCTGCATGAATGTGTTCATTACTGGAGATAATACATGAGAGTATCAAAGATAGGCAGATGCTGACCAATCACTGTGCTCCATCTGGGTTATGTAATTTGTTTGGCGGTTTATTTGTTTGCTGTACTGAACACCACATCTATGTATGTGTTCCCATAAGAATGAAACATTATTAACAATAGGTTATGCTAAAGATTATTTTAATTATCCATGGCCATAACATTTTTTTATTATGTGAAACTAAAGTGATAGGCAAAGTTAGCATGAGTTGAAAGCAGAGGTCGACCGATAGTGGTCTTTTAAAGGCTGATATAATAACAATAATTTGGAGCAGATAAAAAGCCGATAGCCGATTAATCATTTGATATCGCCCGGTAGTTTGACACATGACTCTGAGGTGCTGTACAAAATCTGGTGCCAGTCGGCCACTAGGGGCTGCACGGATTCATACAAAGTTCAGTTTGCATGTTCAAGGGTTATTCCTCAGTCCATGCACAAAGTGTCTTCTCCAAAGCGTCTCAGGAAGCTGTTATCTCTTCCTGTGCAGCAGAGGATTCTCTCCCAGTAAAAAAGGGACAACTGATTGGTATTTAGAGCAGCTAGCATAAAGCTAATGTAAAGCTAAAGTATAGCTCCTTCACAGCAGCCATGACAGTGTGACTGTAAACCAGCATGAACCAGGACCCTGCAGCTGAAGCAGCTACATGGCTACTAGCTACAGGCTACTTTTCACATTGTGAAATGTCTAAAATGTTGGAAAGGGAAAGTGTAAACTGAGTATTTCTTTTAATTTTATTCCTCTGCCGATGGTAGTCGTGCTCCAGCTGCTGCAGTAGTGGCCCAGCACAGCTGAGTGAAATAACAGTGGACACGACTGGTGGGCAGATCCAGACTGGAGTCAGGCTGACACCACAGCTCTTCTTACTGGGATAAATACTGGCTGACCTCAGTGGTGCTAAGCCCCTGCATTGGAGCAAACACACACACACACACACACACACACACACACACACACACACACACACACACACACAGTAGTAATTAAGTCTGCTACGTGGTGGTGGCTTGTGACATTTCCCTGCAGCCTGTTGTTTTACATGGGCCTTTGATGAAGGCAGGACTGGCATGTTGTTTATCCTGCGTGACTGAATAGTTTGGTCACATCAGTTTTCAGATGCTCAAAGCTGATATTTGTGGACTGAAGCTGATGTAATATTCTATTCATGTAACCCTGCCCATACAATATATACAATATATTAATATGAAATAGTTCACATTCATCTCTTCTGTAGCAGGACAGCTCAAAACAGATCCTGTTTTCTTTATTTATTTACTATGCAGAACATAAAAAAAAATATTTAACCTGCATGAACTTGGCTAAAATTTCAATTAGAGCATTCATGCACAACACTGACCATTGTGGGATACCAACTCAGACGTTATACTAACATTAACAATATGTTTATTCACTGTCAAGGGAGACGTTTAGTATCAGATTCTTGGTTTTGTATACGAAGATGTTTGTGCACTGAGACGTGCTTTAGTTTAAAGACTGGAACCCGCTATCTGAACTCAATCTGAAGCAAAAAAAAAAGAAGAAGAATGATTAAAACTGCAACCGAGTGTGAAATATCATTCAAAAAGAAACGAGAACCCTGAAGTTATCCTAGTGCAAATTGTTTTCCTCAAAACATGTTGCTCGTCCATTGAGTCATATTTTATTCATTCCTCTCGTCGTACCTCACAGCTCCGGCATGCAGCATGGAGCTTCCTTTTAAATGAGTTCTCGGTCGAGCATGCTGAGTGTGTGACATTTAGGTGCGACGGCAGCCGTCGACCATGCATTTTACCGGGAGCGGTGCGACGCAGTACTTAGAGTTATGTAACAGGAAGGGATGTGACCATACCAGAAATTTGGTCATTGATACCAATACCATGATTCACGATACCTCATTCAATATCACAGCAAAGAAAACAGGATGCAGCTGACCGGCTGGCTGCTGCACCACAGTGTTCAAACACACAGACGTGTGCAGAACAGTGGTGTGAATATATTCATTTAAAATTCAGCGTTATATTCTGATAGACTGAACAGTAACGAAAGTAGCCTGCTAGCGTTAGCCTTTGCGAACGCTTGTGAAACGCTGCAGCGACAGAGGTCGTGTCATCTTGATGACATGTTGATATAAAGTGAACAACTGAAGCTCTGTGTGCAGATCTGATGTCTGTCTCTGAGCTGCTTATGTCAGTTTGAGGTGTTTCCTGCTTTCATTTGAAATGCTAATCTGACACCGTTTACAGACTGGCTTTTGGTCGTCTGTAACTTGTCCCTACGATCTGTGTCAAATGCAAAATATCTATGTAAAGTTCTGGTGGAGCCGCACTCGCTGCTGCCGCTCCACATGTTGTTGCTATTGTTTACTGTGCCCGCCTCCTTCTTCTTCTCTACCAGTTTGATGACAGGCTTGTAGGGTTATTATACTGCCCTCATCATTACCAGTCTAAATCTATACTGTAGAAAAACATGTACGATCACATTTTAAGAATTTTGGAATTGACTTGGTACCAAAGTATTTGTTCTTGTGACATCCCTAGTGACAGCCTGTGTTAACGCAGCTGTAGCAGACTATGTGGATTTAATGAGTGCAGGCAAGCTGACAAGAAAACTGTTCATGTGATTCTTCAGAGGATGAAATGTTCAACTTCCAAGGGATTGCAACTGATACACACATAAATGCAAAGTCATGGTGTGTGAGTGCAGCAGCTGCGCTGACAGCTTGAGTTATTATTATCTGGAGTGTGTGTGTGTTTGTGATGTGATTTGTTGCAGTTTTGTCTCTGCATTCGTTTCCTGTTTGTTGAAACTGTCTGCTGCATAATTGGCAGCAGGTGGATGTGTTGTGTTATGGTGGAGTCATTCTACCTTCTGTTTTTGTAAGTCAGAGCATTTTTCCATCTGAATCCCTGTGTAAAGCTCTTAATCTGCCTGATATATCACATAATCATGTGTGATTCAAGGGAAACCCAATATGAATAAGGTGCTGGTCCACTACGAGCCTCCAGAACAGCTTCAGTGCTGTTGTGTGGAGCTGTACTGGAGGGTTGAACAGCACTCTCCCAGAGGATATTCCCTTTGGTGTGTTGCTGTTGGATACTGGTTGTGTCCGAAATCACTCACTCATTCACTCCTCCCTCCTCACCATCCAGGGAGTTCTACGTAGAGGACTATATAGTGAGCTCATCTGTACACTGCTCAGGTCATTTTCACCACTGTCAATCAGTGCCAGCGCAATGCATGATGGTATATATTGCGTGGTTAGTGACCATCGGTTGTACACTACTTTTCATGATGCATTGTGGGATACTATGAGTTCACTATACTGGGTATAATAATTCTTTCTATACATCCAGACAGCACAAGAAAATGGCAAACTCAGTTTAGTTCTGACCAAGTAATTTGATTGGACGAGAGTCATTCCATGAGTGCACTGGGACTTTTAACCACATGTATCACTCCGCTTTAAAGGTTCAAAATTTACACAAATTCCCAGTTGTTCAGTTCGGTTGAGATCTAGTGGCAGTGAATATATTTATCCCCTCATGCGAGTGTGACTTTTGTCATTTTCTCAAGAAATAGCCTGGAAATCTTAAACATCTTCATACATACAGGCAGAGGTGGGAACTGTACACAACTTCATGACTTGAGTCTCAGTATAGATCCTCCTGGTCCAGTACAAGGGAAAGTTGTTCAGTCAGATCTTTACTTGAGTTAAGGTCCTGGAGCACTAGATTGTGAAAATACTGAAGTATTCAAAAGTACATTTTTTTTATATCAACACATTGTTGTTTTATATTTACAGAACTGTATGACTCTGAAACAACCGGCTGACTGACTGACTGACTGACTGACTGACTGACTGACTGACTGACTGTAGAACGTGTTGAATTAAAAGCTTATAGAATATGATTCAAAACATGTGGAAATTGCCCTAAAAGGGCAGGTAACAGGTCATCCATCCAGATCTGGGTGGCCACAGACTAAGTGACGTCCGTCTCCCCAGTCATAACTCTTTCCGTGGGATCCTCAGGTGACGTCCCCGTGCCAGACAGGACATGTAATCCATCCAACTTGATCAGGGTCTTCTTTCTGTCGGACATGCCCAGAATACCTCAGCAGGGAGACGTCCTGGGGGCGTCCTGGGGGCGTCCTGGTGGATCCTGTGGAAGATCAAATGGCGGATTGCCTCACCTGGTTTATTTCAATATGAAGGAGTGAAGGAGCAGCTGTTGGTCTCTGAACTTCGTCAGGATTTCCAAACTCCTTACCTTGTCCTAAAGGGTGAGCCCAGACACCCTGTGATGGAAACTAATATTGTTTTCATCAAGTCAAGTCAATTTTCTTTGTACAGCGCCGATTCACAACATAATGTCTCAAGGCACTTTCCAAATAGAGCAGGTCTAGACCTTCTCTTTATGACATTATTTACAGAGACCCAACAATTCACACCAAGAGCAGCACTAGGCGACAGCGACAAGGAAAGACTTCTTTTTAATAAGCAGAAACCTCGAGGAGAACAGGACTCAGGGTGGGCGGGGCCATCTGCCTTGGGTTGGAGAGAGAGAGAGAGAGTGAGAGAGTGAGCAAGAGAGAGCACAGAGGAAAAGAACAAGAACATACCACGTACATATCCATGATGTGACTCTTTCACTCATGACCACGGTTGAGGGTTACAATTTAGTGCAACTGGTCAATCAAGAACTTTGCATTTGGGCTAAACTCCCTCTTCATCATGGCAGTCCAGTATAACAACTGCATTTCCATTTCCTTTCAAATGCTCTGTGGCGCCGTTTTCATACTGGCTTTTGGTCGTCTGTAACTTGCCCCTGATGAATCTGCCCTTGCCGGTCCCAGTGTTCCTCCCTCCGAACCTACAAGGTCTTTGGTACCATTGAAAAACAGGTACCATCGCATTTTCAGAATTTTGGCGTGGACTCAGATCTCGTGACATCCCCCCCCCCCCCCCGCTACTGTCATAATTACTACAGCTGCGTGACTGTGGGTCATAATAAGCTGCTACACAATCGACCTATAGGGTCATTTTTTAGGGAAGGACACTCTGTCATTCATACAGGCCAAGAGTCCCTTTAATCACCCAACAACAATTTTAATGTCATGAACACATGTTTACTTCAGCTATTTGTAGGTACTGTTAGGAGGAAAACAGGACATGTCGTCCTTTGTGTTGTTCAAATGCATCATGGGAATGTGTGCAGCTACCTTGAGAGCTAACTCTGCACTTTAAACCTGGATCAGATTACTGCTGTGTGGTGAGAGGGAGAGACACAAAGATCAATGGGCGTCTGTGAATTATTTATCAATTCACTCTCTCCTGAGTGTGTGTGTGGGTGTGTGTGTGTGTGTGTGTGTGTGTGTGTTCTTGTGCTGTGATTTATTGGTTGTGGAGACTGGATTGCTGTCTGTGCTTTCAATATATCGGTGGCTGAAGTTGCCAAATCTTCCTTTCCTTTCCTTTCCTTTCCCTTCCCTTCCTTTCCTTTCATTTCCTTTCATTTCCTTTCCTTTCTTTTCCTTTCATTTCCTTTCATTTCCTTTCCTTTCTCTTTTTTCCCTCCCACCCATCTCCCATCAATTCTCTTTTCCTCCCCTGCTCTTCCTCCTCCTCTGTCCCCGTGAGCTTCAGCATCTCTCCAGTGAATGAACCAATTAACCAGATTAACACTCCCAGATCACACTGTGTGCCATGTTTTTTATTAAGGAGTTTCAAACTAGGAACCTTAATGTGGGTCAGAGTAGTGACTCTTTCTGGTGTTAATTCTTTGTAAGACTGGAGGGAGATTTGCTTCATGTTGTGCTTCCACTAATCCTGAACATCAGCTTTAGTGTGTTAAGACTGAACATGGAACTAGGTTTTTCTCGGGTTAGTTAATGTTGTGTTTGTGCACTTTTTGTTCTATGATTTATATATAATATGCTGTTTAAGATCCAGGCAAATGTAAAAAGAATAAAGGTATCTGGGTTGACTTGATTTAAATCAGGATTTTATTGGACTACGTCACATATTCTTGATTATTGTGCCTACAGCTCAGCTGATTGCTTTTGTTTCATGTGTGCATAAATACAACAGTGCATTAAAAACACATGGATGATTATAACGCAAATATAGAATATTCAATTCCATGTACAGATTCAAATTCAAACCAGTCAGAACAGCAGACATGAAGATATCATAAATTCTGGGGGGTTTATTTACCTCAAATAAATAGACAGAGACGGCCCTTTTTTCTTAATTACCATATCATTTTCTAAACATTTTTGAGCATGTTATCAAAGTATTTATTTATTATAAACTTTTTAATATTTTTTTTTGTTTAGAAATGTAGAAATTATTTTTAGTTATATGTAGGTATAATTCTCATAAACTCAAACGTCCTCCATGTTGACCTGTTGTTTGGTAAATGAATGGGAATGGATGGAAATGTGCATTTTAGCATTATAGCAGTGCAAGTCATTTACGCTGCTTCCCTGTCAACAAAATACCTTTTTAACTCAAGCAGTATGTTCTGTTTTGCAGTTATTTAATGGATGTTAAGGTACCACCAGTGAAACTCAACACTGCAAAAAATATTTCAGAATAAAAGCTGATCAAGCTTTCCTGCAGGTCTAATTAATTGTAAAAGATGGTTCTTCCTTTCCCTAATGTAAAACTATTTCAGTATTTAATCTACAATTAATATACTTTTTTTAAAATCAGCTGAGCTACTGTTAATAAAACTCAACACTTGGCAATATTTCACATTAAAAGCTCTTCAATGCAAAGGGCATTTGTTAATTTGAAACATCTGCAGGAAGTGACTTTGATTAAACAAAAGTCCAAGCCCAAACCGTTTAGTGTTTTTTCTTTACCATGCAGCCTTTATCAGGGACTGGCTGTTGTATGTTGTATGTTGTTGTGGTCATGGCTATTATTTGGTTGATATTTGAGACTTGGCTAATATTTGAATATGGCATCATGCTGCTCCCATGCAGTTTCCATGAGTTAAAATGAAAGACAGAAAGAGTGTGAGAAGAAGAGAGGGCAAGAATGGTGAGAGAGTGATGGAAAAAAAGAGGAGGGAGGAGGTAAAGAAGGAGAAAGGGAGGATGGAGAAATAAAAAGCCAAAAGTCATTCCAAGTCATACTGCAGTTGCTGTAGTGAAGCTTCAGTCCAGTAACTTCAGTGACTACCACTGACTACAGCCTCATCTGTCCTCCTCCTCTCTTCAATGAGCTGACAGTGTGTGGCACTGTGGGGTGATGTGTGTGTGTGGGGATATGTGTGTGTGTGTGTGTGTGTGGGGGGGGATGTGTGTATGAGGTGTAGTCTCTCTCTACAATGTCTCTCATTAAATATAATCTGAAGGTGTGGTGTACACCATCGCTGCCCGTCCTACAAATTATATTACTTTGTTTATGCAAAGAAATCTGCCCCAACAGCATTAGGTTGTTGTGTAGTTCACTTTACCACTATAGGAAACGATGCTACAGACAGTTCTGCAAAGTGAGCACATACAGCTTAAAAGAACATAAATGGCCTTAAAGACATCGGTCTGCAAATTCTGCAAGGTCCCCGAATCCCCCGGTGTGAAAGTGGGTGTCGACACCGTGAGAGTGAGTTGTAGAAACAGGAAATAGGTAAACCTGTTCTCTCCTCTTATTCGTTTGATGTCAGCAAATAACAGTAGGCTAATGTTAAGGTGCTAGCTCACAGTGCAGCTCTCTCTCTGTGTCTGCCCTGCTAAACATATGGGCAGTGTGTCTCTTGGTCGGTGTGTGTCGTGCTAACCTGCTACTTCCGGTCTCTGTTTGAGTGAAATACAACATTTTTTAATGTTTGATTGTTTGATTGTTGTAAGTCCTCCAGCTGTTTGCTTGTGTGATGCTAAACCCTGAGAAAAAACTACTGCGATAGCAGTGCTGTGAGATAAAGTCAAAAAAGGTCAGCGGCATTTTGCTATATCACACTTTAAAAAAAAACATCATTAGGAGCAGAGAGAAGTGACATCACCAGTGGAGATGATGACATCAGAGGTTATACACAGCATGTGACTGTGCATTTCATCTGGAAGTCAAGCAGCATTCCCTTTTACCTCATCATGTGATCATCATTACAGCCAAGACATATGAAGTGATCTACAGCAGAACTCTCCAATACTTTAAGTGTCGGACCTTTAGTAAATATAACAGATGAATTCTTCTTGGACCTACAGTATCCTGTTGTCCACATGCATCTGTGGATAGAATCAGAGCTCTTTTTATATGGTGATAACCCCATGATGATTTTTAATTGTCGTGTCCTTCTACAGCCAAACCAGTGTATCCAGGCTCTCCATCATATTGTGACTATGACCTGTATTTTGTTGCCCCAGATAATCAGTGCAGTAGTGAAAGGAAAAAAAGCATTTTGTTCATTTCTAAGACTCCTGTCGGATGTCTAATTGTAATCTGCATTTGCACATGCTCACGTCCACCGTCCCACCTACAGCCTAATCTTCTCACTCGGCTTTATGACCAGCAGGTGGATTTGGGATTGGTGTCGATGGTGCATTGCAGAGGCACATACATACGTATGCCCACAGAGAGAGAGAGAGAGAGAGAGAGAGAGAGAGAGAGAGAGAGAGAGAGGAGAAAGAGGCCCACATCACACGCTTCTGTGATCTCTCTGTGGGCTTTTGGGGCTCGTTCCTCATTCTCTTCTCCATTATCCACCCTGCCAGATATGGTCATCTGAACCTTTTGAAGTCAAGCTCTTTATGATAGTCTGCTTCACGTTAGTGCTGCAGGCTCGTCACGCATTAACCTGCCATATAACGACCCGGTCGTCTCCTATTGGAGTACGAACACTGCAAGTGCAAGGTGTAACTTCTGATTGTAGGAAAATGCTCGGAGTGGTGAGTGACGTGGATAAGGTCATGGTCAAAAGGTCTTGAGGAAGTACATCATTAGGAGGAGTCTTACTGCCCTGTCCCTCTTCCTTTATCGTAATGTTGTACTTTTCCCGCATGCTGTCAGGATAACGCTCCTTTAATACAACTTATCTTTGTAGTTTCAATCTGTAATAATATGTACTCACAAACTACATTGTCAAGATCTGGGAACACAACAACATCACTAGAAAGGATTTATGGGACAAAAACACACAATCAGATCAGCCCGACTTATTAGGAGGAGAAAACGGAGGTGAATGGTTGAATTAGCTGCGGACAGACTTTCTGACTCAGCTTTTACTTGCCATAGTTGTGCACAGAGGATTATTATCAACATTTCAGGTAAGCTCACTCTCACTTTGACCTCAACATAAAATGGTCTCAATTTAATTTACAGTTTGGTACCTCTCTCCCCTGTATAGAAGCCACTTCCACCCCCCCATCCATCCGCAAGGCCACCAGCATTGTGGCACACCCTTCCCACTCCTCCCACGGAAAGTCCCCCCCCCCCCCCCCCCCCAATAAGACTCCGCAGCATCAGGAGCAGGTGTGCCTGACTGTGCGATAGCGTCTTCCCCCAAGCAGTCTGGCTTTTTAAAACCAAGGAGCCTCCATCCTCTTCCATGCCCCGTCTCACTCAGCATCAGCTGTATACTCCCCGATCTGTCCAAGCTCGGAGATTTTCTGTCTTCCCGTGTAATGTATATGTCTGCTCATATCTATCGCTGTCATGTAGGTTCTGTTTGTTTTGTTTTGAATGACATTCTGCTTTTTAAAATTCCAAAAATATAAAATACCCCAAAAAGTCTGCATTAGTTCCTATGAAAAAAAAAGTGTTATTTTATGATCATTTTAACGCTTGTAAATTTCATCATGTGGCTATAAATGCTGTTGTGGTGTCATTATTTTTGGCTCAGCTGGAAGTGGCAGTGCTGGGTTTTGCTCCTGTTTTGGGATTTTTCTGTGGACGCCACTTGGCAGCTCTGGTGCCGGATGATTTGCAATGCAGATCCTGTCTTTTTCTCTCATTCACTAACACACACACACACACACACACACACACACACACACACACACGAGCTGTGCCTGCTGCTGAGTCACATGGCAAAGTCCACCATGCACGCTGTTCACCCGAAGCTTCCTACCTTTTACTGAGCACTTTGTTTGGTTTACGTTCTGGTGATGATCCCTCACAGCTTGGGAAGACTGGGAAAGAAAGGAGGGAGAAATAGAGGGTATGTGAGTAAAAAGTGGGTGGTGTCAGAGATGAAATGAGGCCATTGCTCAGTGCTCAGTCCCACTGGCATGTGTCTCCACTCGCTGACAATCAGCTTTTATGCACTCCTCCGGTACATCCTGTCTGTTATTTTTGGTAGTTTTAAATAACCTCCTCTATGGGCTCCTGCTGGTCTGGCTTGGCAGACCTGATACCCATTCCCCTGCAATGTCATGGCTTTGAATGCAGCGCCTGTCCTCTATCTGAGAGGGTGTAAGTAACATTCTTCGTTTCTAGGCCAGTCCTGAAATATTTAAAAAGCTGAAGTATTGTGGTCAGGATACAGTATTTACATACTGAATAAATGAAAAAGTGAAACCACTGACCTCTTGTTGACTGAAGACAGACATAGTAACCAAAGTGATTAGGATTCATCCTCTGAGAACCATAAATGTCTGGATTAAAATCTGTGCCAAAACATCAAGTAGATTTAGATATATTCCACTAGACGCTGCTGCAGTGCAAGTCAATCCTTCCAGCTTTTTGTCCAAGACATTTCCCTCCAGACCAAAAATGTCCGGCTGCTTGTGACACTAGATGAACCGTCAAGAGCTCAGCATCGTCATTTGAGAGCTACAGTATATAGCAGATTGAAAACTACTGGTGGAGCTAGATGAACAGTGTTCATCCAGCGTTCATCCATCCTATAGGGGAAAAAAAAGTCTGTACAAAATTCATGTATTAGTCGTCGAGACATTTCAGTCTGATTAAAAAGGAAATATGGGGCTGGTCCACCATAGGAGTGGTCACTTGTTTCTTATGGCGGGGTCATGTGGTTCAGTCATGTTCTGAATGCTTGGCGCGGCGCCTAATGAATCTGCCTGGTTGCGTCACTATAGTGGAAGTGTGCATTGTTTTATTGAGGCCCAAATCATGGAGAAGTTCCAACACTTATAACCGTTACCCTAAGGTGACCCGACACCAGCTGAATGAAGAATGACCTCATTGTTTCTCTACACTCTACGTACCGTGTTCACATCACGTAAACCATCTTCTCTGCACCTTGGTCATAGAAATGATTTGAGAGAGTGAGATTCTCAACTTTTCAAATTCCAAAACCACAAACAGACGCCATCATTCATCTCCCTTTAAAAAACGTCCACGCTCTCCTCTCATCATTTGTAACGGTGACTTTAAAGTCCATGGTCATGATACGTTTGCATTATTTTGTCCCCTCCCCCCCCCCCCCCCACTTCCTGTACAGTATGTCAACTCCGCCCTTACCTCTGGGGGTATAAAGCTGTTCTGATTACAGCGCTCACTGGATACTGATTAGACATCAGCTCCGATCAATGGTGAGAGTTAAATCCAGTCTCCGAACACCTACAAACACGTAGCAGCTCAATATGAAGTCACTTTGAACGTAAATCAAACAGCTGTGTGGAAATATCACAATGTCACAAAGTGCAATGGAAAGAAATAATCACGATGTACATGAAGCATGTGACTGACGCGTCACTCAACCTTCTGCTATACTGAAGAGACAAAACCAGAGGCCGACAAAAACGTCTGATGCGAGTGACGTGATAAGGAGACAAAACATTATTCAAATTAATACATCAAACATAAATACCATTCGTCCATCATGTTTTTCACCATTTCAGGTGCCGAATTGATTGGTGCAAGTGGACGTGGCCTAAGGCAATGCCTTTGAGCAATCTCAGTTAAACTCTCACCATGGTTCTGATTGCTTGGAAATTTGACACACAAATCCAGCTCAATCTGCTCTACCAAGAAAGCCTCTTTTGCACGATGTGAAAAACAGTAAAAATGAATAGAACTTTCTAGATATTTACTTTATCAACGCTAAATCCTGATTAAACTCATTGCAGAAAATCCTGTGCTCTGTCCTGAACAGACATACTGAAGGGGGGGGGGGGTGTCAGAAAGTTGAGTACACCTGGAATGTAATGCCCAGCTCTCACCAGCCAACATCAAGTCCCCCAATTTTCAAATAGTGAGACTGTGGTGTGACACACACCGTCACAGAGCGACTGATGACAGTGGGCCTTTGCCAGTCAGCAGAAAGTTTGTATTGCTGTAAAACACAATGTACCCTGATGCTAAAAACACAAAGCGGGAACGGGGTCTTTCTGTCAAACAGATTTCAAACCCATTGAGACCCCGGTTTGTTTATGACTGAGCTGTCAAAGTGGAGCGTTGTGCGGACTGGGAGGAGTGGGACATGCTCAGTGACAGATTACCAGGAGGAGGTGTCATTCTCTTTGAGCTGCACATGCTTCTATTTAAAACAGATAGCTGCAATAAGTCAGAGAGAGAGAGAGAGAGAGAGAGAGAGAGAGCTAGAGCCATGGGGAGTCATATGACCTACAGCTCATTCCAGAGATAGTGAGGGACAGAGCGCTCACTCTCTGCTCTCATCTAGTATTACACCAGAGCTGCAGAGTGTACAGAGGATGTGTCGCAACACCATCAGAGGACTCTGAAAAGATTGGTTTTGGATATTATCTATAAGTATTATCATTAAAGGACATAACAATATATCACATCTGGGAAAACAGCTGAGTGACAATGCCAGAGGAAAAAGGTAATAATGACCTTTAATAGCAGAAGCTGTATGTGGTGTGTTCGTTGCTAATCATGTGCTTGTGTTAACCAGAACTAACCTTTAACCATTTAACTATCTTAACTAGACATTAATTACTCTTGAACCACAATAACAGACAATAAACTACAATAATTCCACACTTAGAAATATGACAATCATTGAAAAGCTGTAGGACATATGGGTGTGTTTCTGTTTACAGTGTGTGTGTGTGTTTCTGTAAAAGTGGTGCTTTACCTACAGCTGAGCAGACCTCTATTATGTAACCCCCTCAGAAGTGCATAGCACTTCCTGCGCTGTTGTGTGAATGTGAATGACAACAACAAGCCTGTGGTAGCAGCCTCAGTGCTTATGCTGCAGGTTGATATGCAGACTGCCTGCAACATCCTTGGCAACAACACTGTTGTCTTGGTCCCCTGCCTGCCTCTCTCACACTGGGAACTGAGCCATTTGGGCTGCATACAAACGGGTGAGAGCCAGTTACTAAGAAGAAATCACTATGATAGTCTTAGAGTGATTTACAGCATGACTTAGGACTTTATCATCTTTTAATTTTCTTTGCACCTATTGTATATGCCCTGAGGGACTCCATGTTTCTGTTAATGTTCCCATGATATCCCTGCGGTGACTTTCAGGTTACAGTGAGAGTGAAACACAAACTTGTGACTGAAGGGTGTAGTATGTGATTAATGATGCTTGTGTATATTTTTGTCTGTGACTGTGTTTTTACTGTAATTGAATGAACGTGATTAGAAAAAGAAAAAAAAAAACATACCGACATCCATAAACAATTTGGCTAATAATACTATTTGCACCACTACTGACAGCACAAGGTGATGTAGTAACACATTTAAGAATGTCTATCACTAGTAAACATCCTGCAAAATCCTGCAAATAGTTGAATGAATGAATGAATGAATGAATGAATTGACAAATGAATGAATGAATGAATGAATATAATGGCCCCTTTCAAAGTGTTCACAACAGTATTGTATGTCCAGACAGGCATGGTCATTTTTTAGAAAATTACAAATGTCTTTTATTTACTCTTGGCAGTTGCAGGTTAAGTATCACCTAGGGCTGTGCGATACTGCAAAATTTGGTATCGATCCAATACCAAGTAAATACAGGGCCAGTATTGCCGATACCGATACCAATACCAATACTTTTTACTACTACTACCATGTACTTTTGTGTAGGGGGGAGCAATGTATCATCAATATGCAAATTTGAATGAAAACTTGAATTTTCATGATTATTTAATTATTTTGTAAGTTTTCCTTTAATTAATCATGTTTATGATGATAACAAAACACAGGACAAAGTTTTCAGGCAAATAAAAATACTTTTATTAAGTAACTCAGAAATGTTTAGGCCAATAGAAAACTTAAAACTTAAATTTCCCTTTAGGGGTGGTAATATGCATTTTTGGTTTGTAGCTGTAAAAAAGCTCCGAACGGCGCTCCTTTTCCACTCTGCCATCATGCAGCCACAGGCAGTGAGTGAATGGGTGGGTGAGTGAGTGAGTGGGTGAGTGAGTGCGTGAGTGAGTGAGTGAGTGGGTGACTGAGTGAGTGAGTGAGTGAGTGGGTGAGTGAGTGAGTGAGTGAGTGAGTGGGTGAGTGAGTGAGTGAGTGAGTGAGTGGGTGAGTGAGTGAGTGGGTGAGTGAGTGAGTGAGTGAGTGGGTGGGTGAGTGAGTGAGTGGGTGAGTGAGTGGGTGAGTGAGTGAGTGAGTGAGTGAGTGGGTGAGTGAGTGAGTGGGTGAGTGAGTGAGTGAGTGAGTGAGTGAGTGGGTGGGTGGGTGAGTGAGTGAGTGGGTGGGTGAGTGAGTGAGTAAGTGAGTGAGTGAGTGAGTGGGTGAGTGAGTGGGTGGGTGAGTGAGTGAGTGAGTGAGTGAGTGGGTGGGTGGGTGAGTAAGTGAGTGAGTGAGTGAGTGGGTGAGTGAGTGGGTGACTGAGTGAGTGAGTGAGTGAGTGGGTGAGTGAGTGAGTGAGTGAGTGAGTGGGTGAGTGAGTGAGTGAGTGAGTGAGTGGGTGGGTGGGTGAGTGAGTGAGTGGGTGAGTGAGTGAGTGTAGCAGTGGAGGCCGGGGAGCGGAGGAAAGGGGAGGAGCTAATTGAGCATGAGTGAAGAGAGAGAAGGGCGGTGTTGTGCGGCCAGTCGGTCACTCTGTAAATGCCTGCAGTTCTACAGAAGATAAACCGAAACTTAGGAATCGATCACATCACACAAGTATCGATCAATACCCAATACCAACGTTAGTATCGATACTATCGATATTTAAATCGATCCGCCCACCCCTAGTATCACCAGCTTTTCAGTCTTGTAAAGTGCTGGTTTCCATTTTTTCCCAACATGACTTTAGCTCACCAGTCCAAGAGATGCCCAGGTATTCCTCTGTGGCGTAAGCGATGGAAAAGAGAAAGGAGAAAGTAATTCAACCTGCCCAATCTTTATTGAAGCAGCATTTGGACACATTTCACATTTTATAACCCGGAGAGGAAGAAGCGGCTCGATATCACCCCCACGTTATCTGCAGCTTTATCTACATTTTGAAGCGCTTGACGGTTCGACCACCAGAGCATGTGTTAGCCTCTGAGCTGCTCAGTCAATTAAACGGTTAATTAGTAAAGATGAAAAGACTCAATGTTACACTTGGACAACTTTTGCTCCTGGAAATGAAAGCTAGCTTAGCTACGTTTTTTATAGCCTAGCCTGTTAGCTTAGCTTGACCTCTGCCTGCACTGCAGCTTCTCCTCTGAACGGATGTTTCCGATGTGGCTTCATCACCTTAGAAACGAGCCACAACTTAAAGGTGAGCAGTACTTAACAAATAGCACTACTTTGTTACTTTGTCTGTAGGAAGCTGAAATAGTGGGGAAATGACATCAGAGTTGAATGTTGGTGGATATCACAGATATAAAATGAAGTTAAATTGTTGTAAGTACAAACGCTGCCAGGCTAGTAGCTTTCATGGGAGCTGTAATTTTATTTATATTTTTTGTATTGGTATATTTGGCTAATTTATCTTAGAACCAGGTTTGTCAATCCCAGAGAAACGTTTCACTTTTTCCTAAAGAGCAATTAAAACCCCCAGATATTTTTAATTGACTCACAGAAGCTAATAGTGGCTAGTAGCATCATGACGTTAGCTCTTTATCACTAGCTTGCTGAGGTGAAGCTAATTGTGATGATGTTTGTAGATGGTTTAATCTATGGCAGTGTGTTGTGTTTTAGGTTTTGGTTGAAATTTTGTGTTGTAGTAAAGAAGTAACTAGTAGTTACTAGTAGTAATAGTAGCTATAAGTAGTAAAGTAAGACGTAATATTGTACTTCCCGAGGAACTGGAAGTAGAAATATGAAGTAGCATAAAATGGAAATACTCAAGTAAAGTACAAGTTAGGCTTCCTCATTGAGTAAATGTCCTTTCCACCACTGACGCCTCCCAGTTGGCTGTAAAAAGACCCTCAGTGTTGGTCCGTGTAAACACTCCACAAATATTTCCCCTTCTCTCAGTGTTTGTCCTCAACAGCCTCGTTAAAGCTGATCGTGTGTTAACCCTGTGTTTATGCACCCGTTTCTAAATGCAGGGCTGTAAGTGTGTTTTGAGTGGAGCTGGGAAGCATGTGCTCCATGACAACCATGACAACCATGACAACCATGACAACGTGACAAAGCTTGTAAAGTTTGCTGGGAGGATGCACAGGTGACACACCCACTCGTAGGCCACGTGCTCACACTAACACACACGCAGTATGCCAGTGTTTTTGCACCAGCTCGGCTCAAACAGCTGACACAATGCTTTCTACAGAGAGGCTTTATTCATGAGTCATGCTGTCTCTCTCCGGGTTGGAATAAATGGCCTGTGTGCTGTGCTCCTCACCAATCAGCTTTCCTGCTCAGATATTACATTGTCAAAGTGTCCTTCACACGTACATTTACAGTATACACATGCCCGGACACATGCACTCATGATTTTCTGCTGTATCACAGTGTCTGCTACATCATATGGACTGTCTCTCTTTTTCATTCCTCCGCACCAGCAGAGAAACACCTGCAGGGTATTTCTTCAGATTTGGTACAAACCTTCACTTGGACTCAAAGATGAACTGATTACATTTTAATGGTTAAACATGGAAAGATTAGTTAGGGTTAACAAATGTTAAATTGCAAGTCATTGACAGGATACAAACTCCTTTGAGTTTTGCACTATTAGTTAGACAAAGAAAGTTCAAAACATCAGCATTTGTCATTGTAAATTTCATATATTTTTCACTTTGTTCTGGCATTTTCAACTATTATTAGAAAAATATAATTGATAGATTAATCGATAATTAAAAAGTAACCGACACCTGTAGCCATATTTGAATATTGTTTCTCTGTTATTGGGCACAAACTACCATTAAGTCCCCTGCATGTCTGTAGTAACTTGGCTGGAGGGATTTAGGTGTGACTTGCAGTCTGCCTTTCGCCGGGGACTCTGTGTCAATTTCTTGCATAAGCAAAATGTGAAAACCATTTCTTTATCAACCTGGCTCCGTGCATGGTCATTTTTCATACAGAACAGAGTCTTCCTCAAACTGACACAAAGTTAGAAGAACACTGTTGCCTTAAATGTGTCTTTATGCAGTGGCATTTAGACCATTTAGGCCAAAAGAACACAAAGTACGTGGCATACTGTAGGTTAGTGTAGGATCCTATTTGAGTTTTAAATGGAGAAGACAGGAAACATTTGATATTTACACTGATTGTGTACTGAGTGTTTTGTCTTGAGGCGACTATGGGAGTGTTCTGGTAGAGGCAGCTGCAGTGACAACGTGGGATCTTATCTGTTTGGCGGTCTTTGTCATCCACGTGGAAGAATATTCACTGACTCATCTGTCGCAGGAACGGCACAAAGAGCATATTCAGAAGAAAACACACTAGTTGCCCTTTCCTGCTTCACTTTGGGCTACTATTTAGATTTATGACTGATTTCATAATGGTCTGGTTACTATTCTGGTTACTTCTATTATCAATAGTATAAGTAATAGTAGTTTTGGTGGCTGTGGCACCAGCAATATTAAAGTTTCTAATGTCAAAATATGACCAACACTGTCTCTCAGTGAGTAAATTTGGTTCTCTGTTTTTTATGACATGCCCTTGTCTTTATAAGGGCCAAGCCGACACGGCTGCATTGGTGTCATTTGTCAGGGAGGTCAGAGGTCAGCTTTCTGTAATGCTTGACCCTCAGGTCAGAGATCAAATGCTGCTCAGGTCAGGTTGCAGGTGTGACTGCACAGGTGGATGTCAGGCCTTTGAAGGCTCATGTCTGGTCTGTGTGTATTTATAGTCATATAGGTTAGATCATTCAACTTCGCTACCGGCCACTTCTCTGCCCCGTTCCTGTGTTTTCACCAGAGGAGTTGTGTTCAGTGAACTGGGCCTATATAAGCTCAGCTCATGTCTTTTTCTTGGCGTCTAACAAGAGTGAGATAATGGAGCGAGTTTCCCGTTGGGATGACGGACAGGAAACTCTTAGGCGGTGAAGTAATGGCTGTGTAAAGGTGAGGCCAGGTGTCAACAGGCCCTTAAAAAACGCTTCACATGTTGTTAATCATATTATCTAGGCTGAATACAGTGTTCAGAAGCCTCACATTTTGTTTTATAGATGTTTAAAATGTTGTGTGTTTTCTTTTCTGAACTAAATTATCACATTCATGCACATTTAGTTTGGTGATGTTCACATTTATTTCAGTTTCCACTTTGGTAATAATTTTGAAAATATCTACGCTGAATTAAAAGAGCCTTAAAATTTGATGGAAGTTGTGGGCATGGAGGAAATGGAAGGATTTTCATTACATTTCTGGTGTGTAGCTTCTTTCACATGCTAACGGAGGCAACATAGAGGCTAATGTGCCAAATTCAAATGGAACTTGTAGGAGATGTTTTGATTTTTCTTTTCATTTTACAACTACAGAACATCTACCCCCTCTTGCTGGTCAAAATAAACACCAAGATTTTGTAGGCGGGGAAAATTCATTCAAAGTCCATTGATTCATTCACTATGACACAATACGTTGGCATACTGAAGCCGATCTGTAGATCCCTATAGTCCAAAACCACCAAAAAAGACATCAAGATGATTTCCTTTCCTAGCAGGAACCCCTTCACACTGGTTCTCTTGACCACCAGTTGAGCAGGTCCACTCTTAACCTGTACGACAATATATTCACCTTTTTAACTCGGCATCTGTATAGAGCAGTTATTCTAACCACAGGACTCATGAGGTAGCCCGTTCCCATTTTTTGGAGTGTGTTCATGTGTTTACTCATAAGATAGTGAAAGTCCCCAAGGTCAACAGCCCGGCCACCACAAAGAACTCCTGCTCTGGTAATGTGAGCGTTTTGAT
The DNA here is from genome assembly GCF_021018895.1 of Seriola aureovittata. Classification (NCBI taxonomy): domain Eukaryota; kingdom Metazoa; phylum Chordata; class Actinopteri; order Carangiformes; family Carangidae; genus Seriola; species Seriola aureovittata. The sequence goes on from NC_079386.1 coordinate 1,308,574, forward strand.
CTCCTGCCCACCCCTGCAGCCTCTGCAGATGGTTCACACCAGGAATGTTGCAGAGCACCATGGGATCCCCGTGAGTTGAGGGAACACTCTATTTTTAGGAGGTGCTGGAGCATGGCTCCTTGAAAAGGCATTTGAGATAAAGTTGCTTGTGTGTTCCGCTGTGTAGTAGCCTGTTGTTCCTTATTACACGTACTGTATATGTGCCTTAAAAGCCTTTTCATGTTTGCAGCGTTGACTTGGTTGCTGCAGGAGACACTGTAGAATTCGGTTTCTCCGCTGCTGACGTGAACTTGGCATTGGGAGGTTTGAAACGTCCCAGTAGACATCATGTATGTGTCAGTGTCTTTGAGACAAGACACTTTAATTTATTGTTAGCAGTGGAAGCGGTGGCCATCAGCCAGACAACAGACACCAGGAAGGCTGATGATATGGACAACTGGGCCCTTCAGCAGACAAGGCAGCAGCAGGAACAGGGGGTGGGGGGGCGGGGGGGGGGGGGGGTAGGACACCATATACTGCTACATACAGTGTACAGTAGTTGGTGTCACAGTCACTGTCTGTTTCTTCATAGAAAGAAAATTCATTATTTCCTCTCCATACTTCTTCACTTCTTAAAAGTGATTTCTTTCTCTCTTATCTGCCCAACTCCATCTTCTATCCCCCCAGACCTTCTTCATCTTTATGAACAGAAATGTTAAGGCACTGAGGTCCTCAACCTTTGACCTAATTTCGCTTAGTTGCTTAAAGCAGCAGAAATTCATTGGTGCAAAATATGCTCCTTATAAGCAGGACTGTACTGTTGAATTGACTCACAGCATTATATTTGATTTGTTCCTCACTCACTACTGTTGGTGACCTGTGGGAGATAAATCTGTACCCTGCCACCAACCCTGACAAAGACACAAAGAGCAGTGATTTTTGATTGAACTTCATTTTGTCGGCTGAACTATAAACAGGACACACTGCTGGACTCTTATCGCAGACCACCGGCAGACTGAACGTCCGAATGTCTGAGCTGGATTCTACATCTGGCCTAAAAGATCATCTCCTGTCTCCTCCTCCCCGCCCCCCCTCCTCTTCTATTTGCTGTTTGAAGAGGAAGTAAAGACGTTGGATTCCCCTCAACAGGTGCAAGGGTGCAGCATTGCACGCTGGGTCAGATCAGGAGGCAGAACCCCTCCCGGCTCCCCTGTGACCACCAGTCCCTGCTGCCTACCCTCCTCCCAATCCTGTCTCCATTTTGGACTGTTGTCTTTTCCAGATGGTTGCAATCAAGCCATTCTCAGGCCTTTTTTTTTTTTTTTTTTTTTTTTACGAGGACCCAAGACTTTCCCCTCCTAAATTCTTGTCTTTATTGGTTAGTGTGCTCATATGTACACACTACATGCGTAACTTCAATAAATACCCCACCTCCTACCAACACTAGAATATAGGCAACACTGTCCAAATCCCTGTTTCTATCTTGATTCAGTTTGGGAGTCAGAGGTCAGATAGTAATCAAGACGTATCAAAACAGATCTGTGGTTTCTAGCATCATCCAAAGAAAACCCCCTCTATAATTCAACTATATTTGCCGACCTCAAGAATGTTCTGTGTCACCACAATACATTTTTTTCACTTTCTATTTGAATCAAAATCTGATTTGGGGATTATACTGTTGAATGTCTGGAATAAGGCCCAGATAAATAAAGTGATGTCGGGTTATCGTTCTAAAGATCAGAGGAGGTTTGGGAGGCAGTGTTTGCCACACACGCTACAAAGCTGAAACATGGCTTTGTTCCCCGCTGTGGGTGAGAGGTCCTTGTAAAACTTGCTGAAGAATGTGTTGCTCCTGTGGGTCTGGATGGGCTGGTGGCTGTTCTGACCCCTCCTGCCGAGTATCCCCAGCCAAGCAGGTCACAAATCAACAAATGTGTCTTTGTATTTAGGGGAAAAAGTTAAAAAAAAAAAAGAAATGGAACCTAAACAGGTATGATCTTACTCCCAAATAATTTTCCAGTGTAGCCACTGTTACAGCATTGAGCTGTGAGATCACCAGTGTCCAGAATTCTCCCACTGGCTTTTGGCATCCTCACAATTTAGCACTTTTATATGAAGTTTTGAAAATGATAGTTTTTTACTTGTGTTTACATTCCGTTAGAGTAGAGGTAATAAAAACTAGATATGTAGTGTGAATTATTAAATAAATATTAACGCTCCATATTTTCCTCTTCTCCTGTGTTTTATTTGAAGTGTTGATCCATAACAAGATATATTTGTGGTTTTAAGAACCAAAAAGCATCTCAGTGTAGTTTTACATCTCCTCTCTCAGGCTTCTCTCCGGAGGTTGGTGAGCCAATCAGAAGAAAGGCACAGAGCCTCCTGTCTTCTGATTGGCTGACTGATCCAATAAGTGAGTGATCCAATAAAAATATAGCAGATTTCAGGTAAACACTCAGAGAAACCAAATCCTGCAAGGTTGGAAGGTGGGTCCAGGTGGGCGGGGCTTGGGGCCTGGCTGAGAGCAGTGACTGTTTTGTTGTGACATCACAAAGTTCCAGAAGTCCTGACGGCTGGTTTTAAGGCTCAGTTTGTGAATACAGGCTGTGTGCATTTCTCTGTGGACTGAGGCTTTGATACTTTGACAGTATTTATATAAAACCTAGAGCTGCTTTATAATCAAACAACACATGGACAGAGACCTTTAGACTATATGGACCTTTAATTCAAATAAGAAGTGTTTTTCCTTGTAAAGTACTTTGTAATCTCTGGTTTGATTGTGCTATACAAATAAACGTTATCATTCTTATTAACAGCTGGAGTGGGGAGAAAAAGGAAGTGACTTACTTTGATTAAATAAGTAAGAAACTTTCAAGTTTTAAAGTTTTCTTAGCGGGGGAGTAGAAAAAAACCATAAAAACATTGTACCTTTACTTTAATCTTAATCAAAACATTGTGCCAAAACAACACCCGATAAAAATCCAATGAATTGAGCAAAGCTGAAAGAGGGATGTCCAGCAAAAACAAGTTGTTGGTGAGTTTCCAAAAAGCAGCTCAGTGCCTCCCTCTCTCCCTGTCTCTTTCTCTAAATCAATTCATTTGATGATGAATCCCCCCCCCCCCCCCCCCCCCCCCTTCTGAGCCCAATTACCAGTAACCATGGAGGCCTGATGAAACCGGTCTGACGACACAAATGTTTCCTGAGAACACAAAGGGGCTTTTATCCAGCTGATGCCCCAGTCAGCACTGAGAGGCTGATCAGTGTGTGATCACTCTGCCGGGGTTATGATGAAAGCGGATAAGGGCGAGGTGTACCGATGAGCCTAGCACATTGTGTGCTAGCCTGCTTGTGTCGTCACGGTTACTTCTGGGATTGTACCGTTGTGTTGTTAGGTTTTTCATCACATCATTTTCCCGGCCCGCTCTCCTTCCTGTGCCGGAAAGTGACTGGGATCAAACACAGTTATGACAAAGTTATGACATTCATCCAATATCAGAGTTGATGTAGACTTTCTAGGTTTTCTACTTTGTGTGTAACATTGTTGGAACCAAAAACTTTTATGACAATAATGACATATGACACAACAAAATAAAAGATATATGTGTTTATTAAAGGAAAAGTCTGGATCTTGAAGCTTGAAGACGCAGATGAGGACAAACACACAGTGTATAGATCAAGGCGTGACTGAAGGGTGATTGAAGCTACTCTCAAGCAGTTTCTTATATTACTTTTTTATATACTCTATATTTTCATGGCAAACATAATCAGAAACATCCAAATGTGCCGTAACTTCCTCACAATATTTTTCTTTTTTTGGCTGGAATATCCTTTAGGTCTCTGTTGTCTAATTGCTGATTTAGAAAGCGCTTAGCCTTTCCTCTTATTCTGGAATATAGCCTTCATTGTCTCTGGCCCTCCAAAGGCAGAGATACAGTCTGAGGGGACCAGGGTAGTGCTACAGTAAAATGTGCTGACAGAAACCAACCATGGGGGCGTCTGTAGTTTTTGTTAATTGTCTTGTTAACTGTTAAATCCCTATGTCTGTACACATCGCTGTTGGTGTGCGTACTTTGCACACACTCTGCACATGTACTAGAATAACATGTAACCTCGTCACGTCCCTCTCTCTGTCTGTGTCCTGAAGTGTTTCAGCAGCAGGCGGTCCACAGCCCTCTGGAGCAGCAGAAGCAGAGGCAGAAGCAGAAGCAGGGCGGAGGGGGACCCATCCCCTGTCAGAACTGTGGGCTGCCCTGCAAAGGAGAGGCCCTCCGAGTTCAGAACAAACACTTCCACATCAAGTGCTTCGTCTGTAAAGGTATGTAACACTCAAATCAAATCAGCTCCGCACCGTCGCCCCAAACTTGCAGCCCTATGGGAAACGCAGAAACACACCCTCTAGGTGAATCATTAAGGATGCCATGAACAGGCAAAGGGAATGTGGACCTTTTGTGAATGTCTGACTGTAAAATATGTACCATTGTGTATATGAGGCTCATAACAGGCTCTTGTCACGTCCACGTGAAGGAAAGAGTCCCATGGGTGTGTTGGGGAAAAACATGGAAATATAGAATTTATCAAGCAGAAAAGAGCCCTCAAGGCCCCGAACAGTTAGTGTTTAAGAAATAACTGCATAATACAGTTGAAATACACATCGTTAGCACCTGAACTGCTACTATTTTCTCCTGAGGCATGTTTTCTGGGGTTTATACTTTGTAAATAGTGATTTTTTTTTCATGTTAATGACTGTTAATTACAGAAATTTTATCAATAGTGCAAGTAAAGTTTTAGCCAGAGATTTTTCACAACCAGGCAAGACTAAAGTTGTTCTAAAAATAAAGTATCTATCTATCTATCTATCTATCTATCTATCTATCTATCTATCTATCTATCTATCTATCTATCAATCTATCAATCTATCTATCTAATGTAGAGTAGATGAAACTGGCAAAGACGTCTGGTGACCTCGTGTAATAGTCTACACTGGAACATTCATCTCCCATAGATTTGCTCTGAATTGAGTCTCAAAAGTACAGGTTCAATAGCAACACAATTTTTAGTTTCCAATCACAGGATGATTCCATAGTTTAGGCATCAGCATGGCGTAACATGAAGTGGGTGTAACATGAAGTGGGTGTAACATGAAGTGGGTGTAACTGTAAGTGGGTGTAACTGTAAGTGGGTGTAACTGTAAGTGGGTGTAACTGTAAGCATTGCAGGCTGCAGTCAGATCCTTTGCACCAGGACGTTCTGGTGTGACCAGGCCTCTATTTTGTTGCACTACAACTTCTACTAATAATGATAATAAAAATGATAAAAAATGATTTTGCAGGGATCAGTCAAGGTTCAGCACTAACAAGAGGCCACAATCAATTAAACCCGCCCTTGTGACCAGTATTGAATCTTATATTATAAAGTGATTTATAATTAGATTATAATTGATAGTTGAGCAATAAGAAGAAATCCATTGAGAAGGTCAATACTGATGGGTCAGTCAGGTCTAAGTAATTACAGAGATAATGTAGGTGTGGGTTACATTGTGTGTGTGAGGTGCAGGTGTGTTTTGCATTTCACGGTGGGTGTCGGATACTTGACATGTGAGTGTGTTCTATATGTGTGTGGTTGTGGTTGGATGTGGGTGTTGGACTTTTTTTTTTGCACGTGACTGGACTTTATAAGAGTGTGTGTGTGTGCGCCTCTCCCAGCCCAGACTCTCAGCACAAGCCCGGTGTCAGTCCGCTGTTGTTGTCAACACACACCCCGGTTGCTAGGTTACCGGCGGGGTCGCTACAGCGGCAGCTTCCTGGAGTTTATCACTTTTAATCTTACACTGACCAGCAGACTCCCTGTCTGTACATTCTCCACCCCCCCCCCACACACACACACACACCCCTCCTCCCCCTTAAGTTCATGAATGAGGAATGAAACAGCAGAGTGTGAGCGATCCCATGATGCCTTAATAATGTATCTGCAGTGTAATGCAGATAATGATCAGCTTATTTGAGCCAGGTCTTAAAGGATAATTACAGTTTATTGGATTTGGAATTTATTATCATGGTTTTAGCCATTACGCTTAGCAGTAATAACAACACTGTGTGCTCATAGAGGAATAGTGAAGATCTGGGAGCATGGTGTCGTCACCACGAGGAAAGAGTAACAAGAAGTCACTTAGTTGGGTAGTTAATATTTGCAGCCACTAGATCACAGCTTATAAGGAGTGCTGATATATTGTTAGCCACCAGCAGTGGTGGGATTCATCTTCATACATGCATCTCATGTACTGTGTTGAGTACAGCTTTAAGATACATACTGTGTACTTTACTGTCGTTTTATGGAGTTTTTTCTTCTTACCAGAAGTAATCTGACGGCGGAGAGAAATACGATCGGTCAACTAACAGACCGGTCAAATTATACAGCAGCCACAACTTCCTGCTCTCTCTCTCTCTCTCTCTCTCTCTCTCAAAGTAAAATAACATTTTTTTGATATGACAAAAAATGATATTCCTGACCCCAAGACTTCTCTGTGAGAGTGAGGAAAAGTCTGGTCAAAGATGTGGATGAAAACTCTGAAAAAGCACAAGGACCTTGTGTTAAGATTTTTTTGTCAAGCTACTATTTTATCTGGGTCATGAATAAACATTCGCACTCGAATGCTAGAATAGCTCAGTTTTACTTAAAGCCATGATATGTTTACTACGTTGACTTCATTTGTTGCTGCTCATTAAAAAGGCCTGTAGAGCAGAGAATGGCTGGTAATGTGCAGCTGTCACAGACTGACTCTCAGGTTCAGACTAACTGAGCTGCGTTTGTTCCTTCATCAGCAGCTTTTACATTTAACTTACACAGAAATGAACAAATTGTGATGCGTGCATGCCTCGGGTCACACCTACAAATTCAGCAGATGTTATAGCTTGAAATTCATTATTTCAAAGTTACCGGAGCTCATGATTAACAGCACAGAGAGCATGTTTTCTTCTTTGGATGAAGTTATTCGGCTTTCTTTCAAAAGTGTTTGATAAGGAAGTGTGGGGCTGGCTAATTTAATGCCAGGCATTCAGGAGGTATATTAATACCATGTAAACACAACAGTCAGAGGCGCTGTGTTGGGGAGCTGCTGACTCCACCCAGTTCACACAGAAAAGGCCTGGCCGTTTCCTCCTATCCATAAATCCAAAGCATGACCACATTAATTGAATTTCCAGCTCATTTGGGTTATTAAATGTGCTGATTACCTCAGCACCGCGGAGGTTAGACGGAGAGTTGGGTTGGGTAGTTTGCTATTAAAACTTCCAGATGTGGGCTGACAAGGAAACAAAATAAACCGTAGCAGGTTGAGCGGAGATCAGGTTGTTTCTGCCGTTCAAAGCTGAACATCAAAGAGAGGAGAAGACGCTTCAACACAGCGTGAACTTCGATGTTAGTTTTTGAGCACATTCTTCATACAGTAGATAATAGAAGCAGGTGAAATATCTCCCCTCACCTCACCTCTGACCAGCTCCACTCCATCAGAGATATCGAGATTAACCTGGAAGATAATCAAGCCGTTGACCCCTGACTCTGCTGCTGTATTATCGCCAATTACAACCAGCCTGGGTGTTAGCCAGCAGGCTAACGGTGCCAGGGAAGTGAGGAACTCTCAGCTAGCCATGTGTAATTAACACCGAGCAGTGAGGAGGACTGGACTAATATGAGTTAATATTAGCCTCTTCAGCGTAGGCTTCATGTCAATGCAGCTCTGCTTTGCAAATAGTAAACACAGTCTCAGTGTTTTTAGCGACATGCACACCTTAGCTTACTGTTGGAGCTCGGCTGGATTAACATGACTGGGGCAGATATAAGGTGCGGTGTCCTGCCCTGGCAGTTGGGCTCTTTAATGAGCAACGTTGATGCAATTGAACTTTTATTTTTTATATATATTTATTGTATGCAGGTTACTTATGCTACTATTGTCTCCATACTGTTTATATTGGCACATTTGCACTGTTAGTCTTCATGATGTTGTGTTTTATCTAACTCTTTGCCGTCACTGACGCTCCCTCTGTTGTTGTAAGGACCCATGTACTTCCCCTCCGTGACTCTGTCTGGTGTCATTGATCTTGTGTATTTGTCTCTGTCAACTTATTGTATTTGTCTGGTGCCAAACCAGGTTCCTCTCTTGGAATTAATAAAGCTGTTCTATCCTGCCCTGTCCTATGTGATGGGAGGGGGGCCCTCAAGGCCCCTAACAGTTGCAGGGTTCTAAGACAGTTACTGTTTAAGAAATAACTGCATAATACAGTTGAAATACACATCGTTAGCACCTGAACTGCTACCATGTTTTCTGGGGTTTATACTTTGTAAATAATGACTGTTAATTACAGGCATTTTATCAATAGTGCAAGTAAAGTTTTAGCCAGAGATTTTTCACAACCAGGCAAGACTAAAGTTGTTCTAATAATAAAGTATCTATCTATCTATCTATCTATCTATCTATCTATCTATCTATCTATCTATCTATCTATCTATCTATCTATCTATCTATCTATCTATCTATCTATCTGTCTGTCTATCTGTCTATCTATCTAATGAATGGCTAATCCATAAAGAATTGTCCAATTATTATTAACCATTAATAAAGACATTACTTAACACAAACATTTGAAAAAAAATCATAGTAAGGTGCATCAAACTGTTAAAATTATATTCAAATTATTATTTTTTAAACTTTGTTAAATGTTTTTTCTAAAAAACAAACAATCTCATCACTTGGTCCATTTAGTAGCTCTGGAACTTTAGATCATATCACATGGCCTTCATCAGCATATGGAGTTTGCCCAGTTGTCATTGAATTGTAGGTGTTTTTAAACAGTGGAACTCATTTGTGTTTAACCCACTGTCGTGTTGTCGGTACATGTTTTATACTGACATTATCCCACACAGTAGCTTTAAGCGCTGCAGAATATGATCAGCACTAATTGCTGTTTTCCCGCTCGCTGTCATCGACACCGAGCTGTGCGGTTGAGGAGGTGTGTTTTATTTAGGTGCCGACTGTGCCTGTCTCCGTCGTCTCACATGCTTTTGATGACACTCAGACCATCGATAACAGAGAGCTGCAGACAAAACTACACAGCAGCTCAGACACACTTTTATCCCTCATGTTATTGCTTTTACAAAGAGCCATCGCATCATCCAAATAGCATTTGGATACAGCGGGGGAATACTCAAATGTGAAAATATGTGGTCACGCCCTTATGTCGGCAAGCCTGCACCAAAACTGATAAACGTGGAGAGCTGAAACTGCAGTGGTGAAAGACTCTGTATGTCAGACACACTCTCCTCCTTTCTCATTCACACACCACATTCCCAAAGCATTTAAGAACACACACTCACACACACACACACACACACACACACGGGAGTGGTATCTTTCATTACTCTGCACTTGCCTCTGTAAAGCTGAAACCAGTTTTTGTTGGAGCAGTGGGTGTAGTCTGCCAAGCCAGAATACATCTCAATGCCACATCCGCATCATTTGGGAAAAACAATAAACACGTGCAAGCTTTCCGCTTAAAGGTACAGCTCACTTCTGCCTTAAGAATCCGACCGAGGCGAACTTTGACCCCTGCTCACCAGGAAAACTGTGCAGCATTCAGTCAATACCTCTGTGGATTTTCACCAGAGTTTTAGTGTGGATGTTGATTCTCCACCTTTAGGAACAGTTGATGGTAAAGAGAACATCACATTTACACAGCGTTCGCAGAGCAAATGTAATGAGCTAATTACACTGTGATTTATCGTTTATCACAGTGTAATTAGCTCATTCGCTTGTTACTGTTTAGGAAGACTAGACTGTTCAGGTTCCACACACATCTGCACATGTGTGTAATAACTGATCTCAGAGCAGTGGCACCTACGTCAATGAAAGATTGACAAGCGAACTTGTTTGTAGCCGGCTATAGCAAGTCGCCTGTCAAAGATCTCAGGAGTGTGTGCATGTGGCTGGGGAGCACGATCTGCTTCCTCACTATACAGCCATTGATATCAGATCTGAGCTCGCTCTATTTTAAGAAAGACTTTATGGTTAAAGCTCAAAAAGCCAGTAATCGGACCTTAGAGTGTAGATTCTTCATAATGAAATGTTTGGCTTGTGGTAAGACATGTATTACTCAAGTGTTTGTCAAGTGTAAACCTTCAGCTTTATTTTGTGTGATTGTGTTGAGCGTGACTGTCAAACCCCCAGTGTCAAACTCAACTCAACTTAAATCAACATGGATGATAATTACTACAGTCGCTCAGAATAATAGCAAGTTTAAAGCAGCTACAGTGCTGACACCATTTTCCTGATGAAGAACCGTGTGATATGGTTGAAAGGTGCGGTGAGTAAGTGGACCTTGAGTTCGGGATTGTTTTGTGAACTGCTGATTGGGAGATCAGGACGTGGAGCGTTGCTGGGCCACAGAGGGCTTTTGAATGAACAGTCAGTAAACCTATGGAGAGTGAAACAATGGCGCGTTCTGTGCGTTGTGTGAAATTACAGCTTCCACTCTGTTTCCTTCAGTCTCCCTTTGAGGTGGTGGCAGATTTACGGATCGCATTGTTTTGTTTTTTTTTGTACAACCACGCAGGCCGAGAGTGTGTTTGTCTTCCTGGAAGTGGAGACGCTGCTGGCCACATGTTGAGGTCCTGATAGTCAGATCGCTGGTGTTACACTGTAACAGCAGATGGTTGTGATATTCTCAGGCGGGTGTTGGCTATTGGATTGTCTCCTTCTTGGAAGCAGGCTGAGGAGAACAGAGCCGGGGGGGGGGGGGGGGGGGGGGTTGCGTTTGTTTGTGCCAGAGGTGCTGACCTCACATACACACCCACAGTCCAGGGAGGGGGGGGGCTACACACACACACACACACACACACACACACACGCACTTGAAAGCAGTTGAAAGACAATCTTTACATTCAGTACACATCATTCTATGCATACGATGGAGTTCACGGGCATTTTGAAGGATGATGCTGATATTTCTGGATTATAGTTTGTGGAATTGTCCGACTTTTTTTTTTTACCTTTTTATCCTCAGTGTAAACGTTTCAGTTTCATCCCCTCATCACCTGTCAATCAAACACTCATTTACTGATGTGTTAGTGTTGTAGCTCCCGTTGGCAGGGTGAGGATTTACAGACATAGACAACACAGGCTCGCTGTTATCCAACTTTTAATAAGTGGGCAATATCATATCAAAATGTACCTGGTGGCAAACCCCCCCCCCCCACACACACACACACACACACACACACACACACACACACACACACCTGTATTTCCAGAAACAGAGCCAGTACCGAGGGAAATTATGCTACCTGACTCATATTTATATTGTTTTGATCATTTCTATTGTTAATACTGCAGCTGCTTTGGTCACAGGGAGTGATTTCGCTGAAAAGAATTCTGACAGGGACAAACGCAAACTGTCAGATGATTTTTACACATTTTCAACAAACACTCAGGACGGTTGAAGTTGTTTAAAAAAGAACATTAATGTCATCTCATGCATCGAATAGGTGCGGGTTCTTGGCACAGCTTTGATGTACAGTATGTGCCTCAGTTATGTGCATGAGCAGTTTACAGTGAAGTTTACGATGAGGGTAAGATATGGTCAACATAAACAACATCAATCCTCATAAGACTCAGTGAAAATCTTCAGATGGCAGTGTGTTATGATGTTTCCCGTAGCCCGCTGGGTTAGACAATAGACAGACCTCCCCGGCCTGTTGCCTCATTTGATGCCTGCTTGCAATTTAGTCCAGCGTAGCAGGAGTCTGGATCAATGTGGATCCATTTGACTTGTCAGAAGCATCAACCTTGATGTTTTTTTTTTTCTTCTTTCAAGCACAGTCCCGTAGCTGGTCAGATCAATGCCAGCAGGCCTACGACTGTGCCGTCAAGGTCACCGAATAGGGCAGTGAAAGACACCGCCGCCACCTCACACACGTACGCGGATGATGAGTCATTGTAAAACATGAGGTGCGGTCAAGGTCGCACATTCATAGCAGAAAGCACATAGCGCATATATATTTAACCCTGCTCGTACACTGTAAAAAAATGTGGGCAGGGAGCGGCTCCAGCCGCAGCCCTGACAGGATAAGCAGTATCGCTGATGGATGAACATTTAGTTTATACTGTATCACTTCAAATTAGCAGCAGATTTGTTTAATAGTGATCATAATTTTTTTGTTCAATGACAGTGATTGGATATTTTTTTTATGAGACAAATCAGTTCATTTTATAGGGATCAACATCAAAGATATATAAAGATTTGTATGTAAAGCTACATGTAAAAACTCATATAACAGTAGAAAGTAAAGTTAAAAACTTGTAAATGTGGGGGGAACTGCAGAGTTAGTTAGAATAGTTCTTTATTGTGGGTTTGTCCCCACAATCAACTCCTGTCACATTAATCATTTAATGACTAGTGCATGTAAAATATTGATTTACCAGCATTTCAACGTTACTAGCTTTCGGCACTTGTATGTTTTCAGTGCACGGTGCTAGACACACCTATGGTTTGCTTTGCTAGCGCTAGTTTCACCTGGATTACTTGCATCATGTTCAAACCCCCGTCTCTTTTACTTTTTTCAGTCTAGACCTTGTTTGTACAAGTAAAAACAGATGCACCATATTTTATTTACGAATCACAACAGGGCAATTTTGTTGCGTATCCATCCGTTCAAGCGTGTAACGTCCTCACTCATTCTACTTGCTGACTTCTAGGAAAAGCAGAACGCGCTCGGCTCCGAGACTCTCCGGCGAGGACGGAGCTGATTCTCACACTGACTTCCTCTGAAAGCCTCTGAGTAAACTCCTGTTATGTAAGTGGCTTCGCAGTGCCGTGAGATGAGCGGTCAGAGATGGAAGTTATCAGTTCCCTGTGAAACAGATCGCCTTTCAGCCCTGTAAAATGTTGTAATGTTGAGTGGAGTTGAAGTAATGGTTTACTTTTCTGAAGTTGGAGAGTGTTGCTGTTACTGAAAATCACAAGGTATACTGCCCTCAACAACCCCCACCGTACACACACTCATTTATTCACACGCACACTCCCTCCACTCCCTCCGTCCCAGAGGTCGAACTCTCTTGCGGTTCGTGGAAGTTTTATCTCGTTGCAGGCGTGTACCCCGACACGTTCTGTTCTTCTTTGCTGAGTCTCAGGACGACATGACTAATTAGCTGCATCATGATCTCATCCGCCGAGGCCTAAGTGCAGGGTGAACACACACACACACACACACACACACACACACACACTGTTGTCATGGTGACGGAATGGTCTCAAAATAATGAAATCACTGCTTGAACATAACACTCAGTTGGGGTTTATTTCATAGCTATTGACTGAGCGTGCCATAGATCTGTATAGCCCACAACCATTGATAAAGCCATTAGCCATTTAAGACATCTGTCCTTTTATCAGTGTCAACATTTGAGAGGATCCAAAGTGCTGTCAAGTTTGTAATTTTATACATATATGTATATAATCTTCTTCGGTTCAGTCTGTTGTAGAAGTTCTATAACATCATATTTGAACCTGAATGATTGAACTTGGTTTTACTGGCTTCCACCCGGCGTCGCTGCCTTTTCCCTCGTGATGGAAGGATTAGAGAAAGTCAGACAGGAGAGATGAGAGCTACAAGAAAAAGGGTTGAGAGGAAGACAGCTTCACAGTTTCCATTAGCGATGAAGGACAAGAGGAAGAGCATCCTCTGTCTTCCTCGCACTTGTGTGATGCACTCAGACACACTCTCTCTGATCTGTATTAGAGGCCACTTTGCCAGGAATACACACTCCTCTGCAGTGTAGTTGCCCTGCTGTTGCACTGCAGATGAAAATAATCATATAAATCGGTTGTGTTTTCTGTCACTTTTAAAAGGATGCAGTGCTTTCTGTTAGTGTCAGCTCTATAAATGATGAATGGGCTCCAGCTTGAGCTCCTGTGGGCTCAGCTGCAGAGCTGCTTGAGGAACTCAGTTATAATACTGTGAGGAGAGGAGTGTATGTGCCAACTGGCAGCGCAGGTATGAATATGCAGGGACTGAAAGACGAGCTGATGGGAACCTGCACTCAGGAGTCTGAGCGAGGGTTTGTTGCTCCATCTCTTCTACTCCTTTATGTCTCTGTCAGAGCTCATTTTAATATTTTTTTTTGGGCCAAGTCTCACATAGAGTCTCCAGCTTGTCTGAAGTCATCTGGAACGAGTCCCAGTCAAGTCTCATGTCGTTTGAGTCAATTACAAGTCTCTTCTCAAATGTGTCAGCGGGTGTCACCATCATATTTATTTGTATTTGTCAGAACCTGACACTCCGTCTAAGTCTCAACTCCTTATTTTTGTGAGTTTCACTGTACGCCAAGTCCTAAGTCTCAAAACTATGTCTGTGATATATAAGCCAGTTTACTGACACTAAATCTGAATTGTTCCAGCTTCCTTCATTTAACCTTTTATTTTTGATTTTGGCTCCTACAGAGGAGCCCTCGAGGAATCCTCTTCCATCCGGGTGTCTCTCATGCAGGTGAAAGCAGCCGTTGGAATGTATGTTGTAAATACAGATCACATGATGTCACGGTTTTTTTGCAGCCAATATGGATAGTTATGTTTTGTTATAGCAGCTGGTTTAGCGGTTGGTCTGGGGTCATCTTACTCAGTCAACAACATAAAGACTCAATGCAATAAGTATCCTACAGAAAGGACAACTTAATTACACAATGTAATAATTTATTATTATATGTGTTAATTTATGTGAATGAACACAATTATTAACAGACTGAAATATTAAACCTATTCAATGGGCTAAACAGTGCAAACAGTCTAATTAATAAAAGCCAATATGTCTCATTAACTCAGTTGCATTGTACAAACTAAAGAATAATAGGATTTCAACTCAGATACAGGCTGCATTCACAATGTAGGCATTTTATCATGGCATTATAAATGGTGTACGTTATATCAGTCTCACACACTTTGTAAGTATCAACCACAAGTGATCGGTTTTAAGGTGACAGCGACTAGAAGCATTGATGCCGATCTACTGATCTACTTTACCCGTTCACTCACACTGCACTTTTGCATACAGCAGTTTTTTTCTATCACAAACATTTTCATCTTGCTGAAGGACAGTCAGACCGGAGGAGCCAGAGACTGCATCACAACCCGCTCTACCACCTGAGTCACAGCCGTCCACTTCCTGACAGAACCTTCCCGCTCCTATTGTTGTGTTTGTTTTACTGGCATGCCGTTACCCCGGGGGAGGCTTGTCCGACAAGTCGCTCAAAGTTTTCATGAGTGGATAAAAGGGTGGAGAGGTGTTATGCAACTAATAGGAAATTGTGAAATTTTCAAGTTTTAGTTTAGCGTATGGGGATTTAGACGGAGGAATAACAGATGACAGATAACAAATCACAGATGTTGTAAACCTTCACGTCACAGAAGAAATGCCAGTCGGTGTCACTATGAAGATGCTTGATTACCATTAATTTAGCTCAAATTAGATCCAGTCTCCCAGAGGCGTGCACAGCGAGCAGCATGGGTTTGTTATGAGTCAGACAAAATATGGCGGAAAGGTAGTGACAGCGCTGCTCCGGAGACTTTTCACAGGTATAAGCAGCTAATAAATGCCGACTGAACCCTTTTCCACTGCTGAGGACACACGCAGAGCGGGAAAACCCAGCACTGCTACTGGTCCCTTGTCCTCATCTGTGACAAGGTGTTGACCATGTTATTATTCTAATGTTCAAATGCAACAAAAAGTGCTGCTAATTATTTATTTGTGGTTTATATGATAAAACTGGGTGAAAGTTTTTTACTTTTAGAAAATTTTCAGCACATTTTAACAATACAGCGATAACACTGATAATTGTGATAAGTTTGGACACTATAATCGTGATTCCAAATGTTATTATATGGTTTCATGTCTATTCATGTGTTTTCAGCAGAAAAATTGCCTCTACCACTGATTTTAATGTAGTTTGTAATGTTTGTAATGTAGTGAGAGCTCCTTAGTCTGTACCTGTAGCTGTGGCAACAGTTGGGGAGGCGGGGTTTGGCGGTTCAGTTTCCCGATGACCTCGCGGACGTTTGTGTTCGCGGTTTCATTCTCGGTTTTAAGGATCGTTGCCCACTATGTACGTTTTTCACCTGGCCGCTGTGCGTACTGTACAGAGGCTCTGTTGTGACTTCAGCCTGACACCTTCTCACATTCTTCACATGTATGTGTGTATGTGTCATAGAGTACATCTTATATGTGTGTGTGATCTCACCCACATGTTGCAAATGTGCAGTGCCTCATACCTTTATGCATCCTTTTAAGTGTGAGACAGTGTGTGTGTGTGTGTGTGTGTGTGTGTGTGTGTGTTAAAAGGTCACTGAGAAGTCCCGGGGGCACGGGACCAAGCGGTGCAAACATCTCTCATTTATCTTTCCTGTCGTTTTTCCACAGAGAAAAAGTGGAGGGGAAAAGAAAGGCGGGGTATTGTTTTTGCTAAAAGGGGTGGAAAAATAGAGCGAGGTTTCCCCTTAGGGGGATGTGATGTCATGCAGTTGCCATGGTTACCGTGTGTAATCATTGTGTGTTCATGAGAGGACATGGTGATTTAGAGTTCCTGTCACACATTGTTAAAGCTAGACAAATAGACAGATTGCAGCTTTTACACACACACATGCTAATAACTCAGCCGCTCTCACTCTGATGTTATTGGCTCTTTGAGCAGGTTGAGGAAAACAATCAGACGCTCCTGCTCTCCTAATTACTTCTTTTCAAATGAATGTCTATGTTTAGGTTTGTACTCTGTTTTGTGAGATTATGGTTTTGTTGACAGACAAGAGTGGAAGTCAAAGTAACAGTACTTAATGTGAGGACTTATATCTACTTATATTCATCAGAAAAAGTCTCATTAAAGGAATAGTTAGACATTTTGGAAAATACACAAATTTAGAATAAGATCAATTCATCTCTCATATGTCCATTAAAACTGTTTTAACCAGAGGACATTAAACTTATCTTAGCATCCAGATAGGAAGCAGTTTCTACCACACAAAAGCAGTTGTGTTTTTTATGGGGGTTATGTGTGTGAGTATGAGTCACCTGGGGACAGTCACTTCAGTTTTTGTACAAATTAAACAAACAAGATGTAACGTGTTAATTAGCTTCATAATTGCCGGTAGGTAGATTTTGTTACCTTCGGGCAGAGCCGGGCTAGCTGTTTCCATCTGTTTCCAGTCTTTATGCCAAGATGAGCTAACGTTAGCGTCACATCGAATGGACAAATATGAGAGTGGTGACAATCGTCTCAGAAAGAAAATGAGCATATTTCCCACGTGTTGAAATTTTAGGGCTGAACTTCCATTGTTGCAGGACATGCATTAATATCTTTAGTTCTGAATATCTCTCCAGTGTGTTCTAATTTGTTTCTGCCTTCTTGTTTCTCCCCTTCCCCTTCCTTCCTTCTTTCTGCCTGTCATTCTGTTGCTCTCTTTCCCTTTGCCTTCTTCTTACACTCCTTTTTCTTCTAAACCTTGCTGCTCTTTCTCTTTTTTTTTCTCTCTGTCCTTTCTACACCCTTTCACCTGCCCTACCTGCCAGTGTGCGGTTGTGAACTGGCCCAGGGAGGCTTCTTCGTGCGGCAGGGTGAATACATCTGTACTCTGGACTACCAGCGACTGTACGGGACTCGTTGCTTCAGCTGCCAGGACTTCATTGAAGGGGAGGTGGTGTCCGCCTTGGGCAAGACCTACCACCCCCGCTGCTTCGTCTGCGCCTCCTGCAAGTAAGAAACAGGGTCCGAAACCATATCATTCACACAGAGGTGGAAAGAGTGCTGAAACTTTTACTCAAGGAAAAAGTACTGTTGCATAAAGGAAATCTTCCTCAGGTAGAAGTAAGTCATTTAAAATGAACTCTGATTAAACGGCACAGGGGAGAACAGCGCTTAAAGCAGCCAGTAGGTTCCAGTGAAGCACTTTGCACATGTGTATACAGCAGATAATTACAACAGCACAGCAGGAGTCCATAGACTTTATGTTTATGTAGCAATATTAAGATATAAAAATGAAATAGCTAGCCGCTACTTATATAATCAAGAGCAGAATAAAGCAGCGGAAAGAAAGAAACCCTGCAGTGGCTGCACCCCTGCTGCTACATAAACATAAAGTATATGGTCTTTTTTATTCTGTGTTGCCAGGCAACACAATGGTTGTTAACACTCTGCGCAGTGCAGTTACAACGATCAGTTATTTATTGTACTCACCTGTCTGAACGTAACTCTGTAAGTCTGGTGCGCTGTGACGTTCTCCACAACATTGCAGGTGTGTGGGCCACGTCTCTTGGCCCACGCTTCCTTCTCGGTGCTACAACCCATAGATATATGCGGGAGGCGAATCCTCAGGAAGGGGGACTGCTCTAGGTAATGTGGGTCAGGATCAGATGGGAGGTTACACAGCTTGGGGACAGGAGCAGGCAGTGGATTAACCAGCGCAGGACTGGGAGGCTGGAGTCATGAACCCAAGGCGAATGGGCTGGGGTGTTGAATGAGCTGCAGGCTGAGGACGAGCGTGCAGGAGGCTAGCTCACTTGGATGCAGCCTGGAAAACAGATTGGAAAGCAGGCTTGAAGCTACAGAGCCAATGCTAGCTGGCTGGAAAACAGGCTGAGGACCAGCTGGCCTGATGCTAGCCGAGCAAATACAGGAACAAAACAGATGAAGTGAGAAAGAGTAAAGGGGAGCCGTGAAGCTAATTGGGGTGGGGCAGGCAATTACAAAAGGCGGGAAACACACAAGGGCTGGAAGCAAAAACAACTAACGGACACAAAAGGAAAAGTAATTTCGAAAAGAACGGAAAAACAGAAAATAACTAAACAGTCCAAGCGTGACATCACACAGAGGGGCAGATTCTCTCTCAGAGATTAAAAGATTCACTGTACGGTTAAACTCATGTATCTGTATCAGCTGGTTGTCTCAGCCCTCCGTGTTGCTGCTTTTCCCACGACTCAGAGCTCCAACTAAAAATACAAAAACCTATTTTCAGAGGGAGATATGGCACCCGTATCTTTTTTACACACATGATGAGCAGCATGGCATCATGAAGGTGTCTTTTACAAGTACATAAAGCTATACTACACATTCATGTGTAAATATAGGAAAGCACATGAAGACGTGTCACTGCAGGTCACACAGACACCTTTCCACCCATGTGCATGTGCATGCCTCTAGTGTGTGTGTGTGTGTGTGTGTGTGTGTGTGTGTGTGTGTGTGTGTGTATAGTACTAGTGTTGTTCCTTAGGCCTAGAAAGGTAATAGTAGCCTCTGTCAGGCAGGTATTTTAAGTTTGTGGTCAGTCAGTGCAGCCACTTAGCCCAGTCCCATAGCTAGTGTTAAATGTCCTGTGTGTGTGTGTGTGTGTGTGTGTGTGTGTGTGTGTGTGTGTGTGTGTGTGTGTGTGTTTGTATGGTTCTGAGGACTAATTTTGTTTTGAAACGATCATTAGGGTTAGAGTTGGAATTAGGTGTAAGTTAAGGTTAAAGTTAGGGTTAGGCATTTATTTTTGATGGTTAGAGTAATGGGCACATTACATTACATTATAACGACTGTACTCACATCTAACGTTTGACAAGAATGTGTGTGTCAGTGTGTGTGTGTGATCCACATGCTGAACCTGAGATCAGAATGTTCCAGTGTGGCATTTGAGGTTTGTAATGTGATCATGAAACTCCTCTACTCCTCTCATAACAAATATCACTTTTGTGGAGGCCAAACACAGGCTTATTGTGACGGAAATAAAAATAGGGCTGACAGAGAGCAAATACTGTTTGACATCAGACTCATCTCTGTGTGTCTCATGGTCACAGCACTGTATTGATTATCAATCATTAATAGGTCCAAATTAGGGTCAAAAAGACTTTGAACTTGTAAAGTGATGTTGACAAATAATTCCAAAGATAGTAATCAACCTTTATAACCTATGAAATAAATCTGCATGAGAATTTGAGGTTGCACAAAAACACAGTTAGAAAGAATAGACACAAAGCAGACCTTACCTTCATTTCCACCACAGGCCATGAAAGGCGTATCTAAATAATCAATCTATCTAAATAATTTTGGACAATGATAGAATAATTAACAATAACAATTATGAAAAATTCTTGGTAAAATTGTTGATTAAGGTGTTCCACTAGGATCACTATTCGCCGCCCTGATATTTACTGTATACATACAGTATATAAAGTTTTTTTTCAACTCAGTACTGCAGTGCGCTCTTTTATGCAGACGATACGATCTTGTGCTGTTGGTGCTAACCCAGCAAATTGCTATTTGATTCATTCCTTCATTACTAAAGGCAGCCATCACACTCACTACTGTGAGTTATATGAAAAAGTCAGATGGTTCATCACTGACATACCTGTGCTTTTTAAAATGTCTTTATAAGGTAGTTGTGGTCAAAGTGAATAACCATGACACCAGGTCACAAGAACCTTTCAGGTACGATGCACCTTACATTAATGTGACTTAAAGGTTCACTTGTTAATGGTTTTATAATAATTGTGACTGTGTGAGTGATGACTGCTTTGTGTGACTGGCTCATTTTGTTGTCATCTTTTATACTGTATATTTATTTTGTTCTTTCTTTCAAAAGAGATATTGATTGCAATGAGACATAATGAACAAATTAAACTTAACTAACTTCAGCACATGGAAAATATTGAGATTACGAAGACAAATTGAATACCTTCATTTTACATTCAATTTACTTTATTTTTTGAGCCAGTGTTGTTAATTATTATTTATTAAGACACATGGTAAAATAAATGGCACATTTTCTTATTGTGTCAGTTTTGAGAATATACAGTTTGAATGTTTAGACATGAATAACCTATACTCTTACCTCTCCCAGTTTGTGTGGATGTGTTCTTCCCTCAGTACCTGGCTGTGACAGTGACAGCAGCTCTAATATCTCATTTCCAAGCTGTAGACAGTAGCAAGTGAAAGCCAGTCAGTCTCACTCTGCCAAGGAGTCATCATTCCTTCTGTGCATGACTCTGTGACAGTAGCTGTGTTAGAGCAGAGACATTAACATTGTTTCATTATGTTTGCGATGTCTCTTAAGCATTATAATAACACTCGTCTCTAAAGGGTATTTGGCTGGTAATGAATGGCAATGATTTCATTTGTTCATTTCGCAGCAGCAACACACACTTCTGAATGTTGTAGTCACTGTTAAAGTGATGGCTCAGGTTATTTGATGCGGGGTTTGTATCAGGTACTTCTATCTACAGAGCACTGACCCAAATCTACTGCACTGACCATGATACAACCATGTCACATAACCCCAACTATCACTTTAATATAGCTGAAGCTACTCTTATTCAGATCACCAGATGCCCTAAATATCACATTTAACTTCTAATGTGTGTCGCTATCTCAAGTGACTGTGATTGCTGAACACAAAGACTCCCAGACTTCAAATCACTCATCATTTCGCAGTGACACCTCCCTCACCCTGCCTTATACAGCTGCTAAGCCACCATACACAAATGTATATAGCTTTTAATGAAGCGATTTATGTCTCATGATGATGTTTCAGAGCCTTCGAATAAATGTTCAAGCTTCTGGGGAAACTGAACTCTTAGAGACAGAGCCCTCGTCTGATGTTCTCTGTGTTTTTCTGTTTCTTTGCAGACAGCCGTTCCCGGCTGGCGACCGAGTGACATTTAACGGGAAGGAGTGTATCTGCCAAAAGTGTACCCAGCCTTTGCCTGCCAACAGCCCTGCACCCATACAGGCTGTCCACAGTCAGTATTCTGTTTACGTCTGTGTCTCTTTCCTGTCTCCTTTAAAACGTAAATCACTCCACAAGTAAACTTTTCGAAGCTTTGTTACACTGCTTGTTACTGTAATTTTCTGTTCCATCCCTTAAATTGGCACTTCTTAAATTGTATCAAGTCATTCCCTTCTCTGGAAACTAAAATGTCCAATGTTCTTTTTCTTCTTTTACTCAGGTCAACTTCAGTATAATTTCTAATCAAATCTTATCTAATTCTTCATCTGTGTGTCCTGTGTGCAGATTGCTGCGGCTGTGGGAAGGAGTTTAAGAATGAACAGTCTCTTGTAGCACTGGACAAGCACTGGCACCTGGGATGCTTCAAGTGTAAAGTCTGCAACAAGGTGCTCAATGCCGAGTACATCAGCAAGTACGTTAGTCTGGCTTTGGAAATGAAGCGCTAAAACCACATTACATCTTTAATGCTGTTATGTCTATGGCAATTTGTTCTACTTTTTAGCTTGTTGGGTGGTAATTGTTGGATGTTCCCAATGTCAAGTGTCTTTAATGCAGATTTTTCCTTCAGTCGTCTAAGTGTCTAGTGTATAAAGATCACTGCTTACCAAAATGAATGGCTTCAGGTGCCGGAGATTCAGTGTAAAATAATGAAGGAAAAACATTCACACACTCTGATCTTGATTCTGACCTTGATCTTGCAACTAGCTAGTCGAGCATTTAGCATCTGAAGAGCCAGATACAGTTCACAGCTTGTTTCCATCACACACAAGTTGCCAAGAAATCAGTTACTGTCACAAAGTTAATATTTTTAAGCAAAGGCCTTTCTATCAGCTTTTATAGTTATTATTATCTCTTATATCTAATGTTTTACTGTTAGTTTACTTGTTACAACATTTTTTTGTATTTTAAATCTTGAATTTAGACATTTATTTTGCTTTCAGTGGCAATGTGTAACATTGTCATGCTGCCTATATGGTTACAAATATAAATAAAGTGAAAGGTTTTTCTATAATGTAAGAATTTTCTTCTGTCACAGTTTCATGTTCCAGTATTAAAAAGCCACATGGAATACAAATAGAGAACAGAGTAGATGCAGCATAAGCATTGTAAGAAACCAGTGGCTAAAGTCTTATTTACAACAGATCTGGTCAATATGATAATATCAGAACGCAGTTCATTCTTTACCACATGTTTAGGCTGCAATAATACGCTGCCTGAAATAGTAAATCATGGCACTAACCAGCAGCTGTGGTTTTATATTTGGTCTGAAATACTCACAAATGATCATAATGTAAGTTTGGATCGTCATGGTTAGAGGAGCAGGATTCACCAGGCTATATCCTGTCAGCTCAGGCACGGTGCATGCACGATCCTCAGGCTCTGAGCTGAGCTGGATGATGTGAAGTGTATCTGATGCTCTGTGTCCTGTGTTGTCCTATCAGGGAGGGGATCCCCTACTGTGAGATGGACTACCACGCCATGTTCGGCATCCAGTGCGAGAGCTGCAAGAAGTACATCACTGGGAAAGTCCTGGAGGTAACGTTACTCTGCTGATGTGTTACACTTAGAAGAAATACTCTACGGCAGCTGTTAGCATGTAGCACGCAGTCCCTCAAAACATCTAAAACAGTGTCTTCAGATTGATAAGGAGGTGAAAGAGAAATGTAGAATCAAGGTGAATAAACAGAATAATGAAAGCTTCATGGGTAATATCATTGAAAGGGGAGCGTGTCTATGTTCCCACAGCCCTAAACCTAACCCTATATTCCCACAGCCCTAACCCTATATTCCCACAGCCCTAACCCTATATTCCCACAGCCCTAACCCTAACCCTAATTTTCAAAAATTTCTGTGAAAAAAAAGTTCTAAGAAATGTGGGAACATAGGGCTGACCCCAATTGAAAGTGTAGCTCTCAGCAACTAAAAGTCAGAATGTCTGACAGTGTTGACCCCATTTCCCCGAAGCCGTCATTAAAATTTCATCAGAACTTATGCACTGCTAATGCAGATACATGAGAAATGCTTCTAGGATAGCTACCCCTGTATGAACAGATCTGTGACCAGCCCTTTATAGCATTCACATGATCATTAACACAATTTCCTGGAGTATGAAAGGCAAGAGTGCACAGGGAGGCTTCCAGAGGCTGATGGGGTGATTTCAGCATCTCTCTGCATTCAGCCTGTTGGAGTCGCTCTTGCTTGTTTCTTATTTTTCCAACTTCTTAACTTTCTACCTCTGTCATACCTGTTTGACGGCGCTGCGCTGTCTTTGAACACGCTAGTCGAGAGTTCTGGTCTGTTGGTTTATCAGCGTTTCATTCAGCTATGTAACTGTTGCACAGCAAATCCACAGAAGCATTTACACCAGGGACCAGCTGACCACGCTGAAGCCAGCAGGCATGGTGACTGCATGTAAGGGAAATTGTTACAAAGCAATTTCCCTGCGGGGATCAATAAAGTATTTCTGGTTCTGATTTAGTCCCACTGTAGTCCGCTGTGTGTGGGTCCTCAGGGAAGAACCAGCCAGCCAGGATCTCTTCCGTTATTCAGCACAATCGCTCCTCTCTCCTTTGCTGTGGGCTAATGGCTTTGACCTCACTCTCAACTGCACACACACGTTATCTCTCCTTGTTCGCTTTCCTCCCTCCCCCCCTCAGGCAGGTCATCCTTTCATTGTCACTCACTCTCAGGTGCCAGTCGGCCTCTACACTTCTCTCTCTGTGCCATAAAACAAAACCATACAAGCTGCTGGACACATACAGGACACGTTTCATCCTCCGTGTCATCGGTGTCCAATGCTGGACATTTCTTAAAAAGTGTTATTAGATATGGGGGGGGGGGGTGTGAGAAAGAACAGACACATCATCTCCAGGTTGTTGCTGTCATTAAGTGTGACGTGTGAGCTTGACCTGATTCAGTTTGTGTGCCTTTGAGCAGTACGTATATAGAGACGGAGAGAAAGACACTAGAGTCAAGCGTCATGCTGGTAGCTGCACATCACACCCAGTCGGACCAAAATAATTTGAAGCAGCTGACTGCACAATGGGGGCAAACACCTGATGTTCAGGTGAGATTATTCCACTTTTAAATAATGCATTTTAACTCATTCTACTGCATAGTCATTACAGGGCCTCAAATAATGAAGTGAACTATTATTATCATTAGTTCATTTCATTAATTTCCCATATGCTTTAGTTTTTATATAATCATGCTGAATTAATAACATATGCCTTCATGAAATGTATTTGGCATAATCAATAGCAAGTTTCACACTCGGGATTGTGATGAATGGGAACATTTCCTATTTTAAGATGATGGACAGTGTTTCCTCTGTCAGCAGTAGTGTGTCTGAAGCTGATGGATTTCAGTGGGGACCTGAAATGTTACAGATAATAAAGAAGTGGAAGTACTGATCAAGTGCATGCTCTGTCCAATTCCATGGTGCAGTAAAGGTGATGCCATCACTCATATTGTATTTCAACCTTTCTGATTTATTTTTGACAGAAAACGTCATTAAAACATCTTTGCCTTCACATGCAGCTGCTGAAATGGTTAAAAAATATATTTATATCTTTTCATGTCGGTGTCGTATTCAGATTCAGACTAGACAAACTGTAGGGGAAGGTGTCAGTTTTATGCAATGTTGAGGCAGGCAGTGTTTTCCTGGTGTAAGTATTAGAAGCACTATACTAATCAACAACACCAAACATCTGCATCCCCCAGAATGGCCAGTGTGATATTACTTTGTAGCTGTTCATTCTCAATGAACAAGAAAAGCTGGAGCAACATGGTGGAATAGGAAAGAGGGAGAGAGATTGACGGAGTTGGATGAAGCAGAGGAGCATCGGAGAGGCAGGTAGAAATCAGTGCAGCAGAATGTGACCCAGTGAAGCAGCCTGTTGTTCTACAGTGATGAAGGGAAGTGACATGGGATACCCTCCTGGGGCGGAGAGAGGGATGAGAGGAGGAGAGGAAGAAAGCTTTTAGATGGGAGGTCTTGGAAGCTCTAGCTCGGTATTATAGAGACAAACAACAATCTCTCTCTCTCTCACTTTCTCTCTTCCTTTCATCACATGACGCTCTCTTTTTCATGAACACATCGGGTTCCGGTGTCGGGAGAGAGGCAGGAACAGAAGAGATGGAATGAGAGCACGTTTCTGTCTTTGTCACACTGTGTTTGTAAATGACATCATCCACATCCATTTCCTGTTGTGTCGGGCTATCAGGTGTGTACCTGGCTCTTTGGCCCACAATGACTGGAGCCAAAGCCAGTCAAGCAGGACTAAAAGCACATTTGTGTGTGTTTGTGTGTTTTGGTGGTGTGTGTACTGACTGAGCAGGGAGTGTTCTTGTGTTTGCTTCCTTGAGGCAAGTTTTTCCTTACTTCTGTTCTTTTACTGCCTCATTCCTTAAAGGGTTGTCAATGCAACCATATAAACCCAGCTGGCTCTGGACATGAATGTAAGAAAGACGTCGGGCTCTTAACAACTCTAACATCAGGCAGACAGCTAATTGACATGGTGACGTTGAGCAGACGTTTAGCAGTCATTGGGCTTTGGTCACATTACCGCACTAGAATATTATTATTCTATTCCAAAATGGTGTTGGCATGAGATGTTTGGAGGATATTTGATTTCTTGGTGTAGGGAACTGAGAGACTATTTTCTTGCCGAAGCCAGCTGCTAATCTGGCCAATGATAAACTAGTGCTGCTAACTGAGAGGCCAGCGGAGGAATATGAGCCGACTGTTCATTCGACCAACGTGTTAACTGACTTGTCATTAGCATTCTGAAGCTAGCTAGATTAGCTAGTGACTTGTCTTGCCACTTTATTCTTTGGTGTTTTATTTGCAGATGGGAGCCAAATGTGGTGCGTTACCGCCACCAATTGTAGAAACATTTAGTTTGTGTGTGTCCCTTGTGTTAAACACACAGTCTGCAACTTCTGCCTCTAGGTTTCTCTCAATCAAAACAATATCAAAAAAACATCGGTGGGTGATGTCATGAAATAGCATGTGATCATGGGAGTTGTTGTCTTCACCACCATTACTGTAAGCTCCTCCTGGTTTGGATTCCTTCAGTGTCAGTGGTTCAGGAAATCAAACAGACCTGCTGATTCTAACCGTTAAAAACTCTGAATAAAGCAGGTTCACATTTAAAGTCAGTGTTTGAGCGACGCTGTCCAGAGGACAGAGACTCAGGGAAGAGTTGGAGCTGAGATTGATGCTAAACTTTGTTCTGATTGTTTCTCTGATAACTTATGAACCAGACGTTCAGCAGGTTTTTACCAGCAGCTGAATTATCCACAGAGGTGTCCTCCTCTCCATAACAAACACACCAGGGGATTAAAACCAGTAGAAACTCTGAAGAAAGCAGTTTGACTTTCAAAATCAGAGATTCATCGACGCTCTTCAGGGACACAGGACAGGACGTCTCCAGCAGCTGGGAGCTGAGCTGTCTAACATTTCCTCAGCTTGTTTCTCTGATAACTTCAGATCCAGACGTCCGACGACTAAAATCCTTCATCTGGTTCAAATATAGAGCTGAAAACCACCAAGGTTTAAAAAGTGTTTGTGGCTTAAAACTAGATAAAAGTCAATGTTGAGCTTCTGTCAGAAAAACACACTGACACATGATCATAGAGGATATGATGTCACTGACAGGCAACAGGCGAAATGTTATACCATGATGATTTCTGTAGGTTTGAGAATTGATGGAGACATTTGTGATAATGCTAGAACACAACTCAACAACGTATAGAACATAGATCTAGTTGTTTTTAGACATTTTACTTTGGAAAAGTTAAAAGATTTTAACTTTAAGACAGAGATAGCCAGAGCACTAGGATTTCATTGTATTTGTAATGCACTTGACAATAAAGTTTAACTGAATTTGTCTATTTTTTAAGTTACCAAAAAATGCGCAGCATTGCTGCTTAGAACATGCACGTGCACAAAAATATCTTGAGTTCAAAATAAT
This sequence comes from Seriola aureovittata, assembly GCF_021018895.1. Classification (NCBI taxonomy): domain Eukaryota; kingdom Metazoa; phylum Chordata; class Actinopteri; order Carangiformes; family Carangidae; genus Seriola; species Seriola aureovittata. The sequence goes on from NC_079386.1 coordinate 1,336,320, forward strand.
TTGAATTGTTTGCTACTCTACATGTGAGTGCATACAACTGCCAAGAAAATGGTATGTTTAATAGTTAATAAAGACCTTTAGCCATTACATTTAAACCCACACCAGTTAGTTAACCCAGTCAAGCCCAGTGTCAGTGCCACCTCAACTGGAGGAGGGCTCTGACCGATACAAAACGACAGCTGACAAGTGTCACACTCCAGCTGCTCAATAACATGCGGGTCAAAAGGTCTGGTTGTCGACCCAGGAGCTTCCACTCTGGGTGGGATGATGCAAGTTGGCTCCCAGGTTCTTAGGCCCTTTTCCCATTTCTTAAATTATCACTCCTACGGCTGTTGAGTTAGGCCTCCCCAAGAGCCTGAGAACAGACCCTCTCCTTACCCCCGGCTCATCAATGGGCAGCCTGTTGAGACCAAAGAGTCTGCTATGCGGAGACTAATAGTGTTGCGATATACCAGTATTGACAATAAATCATGTTTATAGACAGAATAGACATATGGTGATGGCAGATGTTAGGCCTGGGGGATCTAGTGTTTATCAGTTCATCCAGTTGCCTTTTCACTATCCAATTAGTGTAATTATTCTTTGTGTTTGCTGTTGTGCAGTTATGGTTACAGACTCTCTCTCCACCTCACTACATTAGTATTTTGTGTAATTAATTTGCCAAACAAGAAACAAAAGACACAGTAAACACAGGTAAAGATGAAGTTGCTTGATAGCATTATTGGGTTTTTTTTCAAATTTTCTGTAGATATTGTGATTATATCGTTATAATAAATTGTTTTGATCATATATATTGTGTAGTGAAAATCTGATACGCTGACAGTCCTGGTGGGGACATATCAAATCAATAACTGGACCTGCTAGCAGTAGAGGAGGGTGAATAGAAACTGTGTGTATGGTTTTTGCCTACATCTCTGTTGCTCAGCTTTTCATTGCCGTGGCATTTCTTCATTGTTCGTCCAGAAATGAACGAATCAAACCAAACGTTCCTCCGGCTGCAGCTTCACTTTAAAAGCATTTAACTGGCGAAGTGCAAGTTGACTTGTATCATGAAGTAGGAAATGCAGTGTGTTTGTCAGTGATCTTTGCACTTACTGCTATTGTTTATCAAAGATGCATCTACAAAACAGGACAACGGCCATGTTCAGCAATTTTTGACAGCGGATCAGTTTGAAATATTGCAGGGAGTAATGGAACAAGAAGGAGCACCCACAGTGAGCTACAAGCTGCATACCTCTAACTTCTCAAACAGGAAACCAACTCCTTTCACTGTGCAGACTCATGCCATGTGCAGTATAAAATCAAATCACAGTTGCTCATTATGGCAACAGGGCAATTATTGCTTGATTAAAGTAAGAGTAGAGAGCAGAGTAAGCAGGTGTGGATGTTGGATTGATGCTTTCAGAAGGTCAGACACAGACCCCCTCCAATCCCTTGTTGGAAAGATGAGGACGTTTTCAAGGTGATTTCGACCATCCGACAAGCGGTTTTTTGGCACCTCCCCTCTAGACACTCTGACAATAATACCCACTTTAGACAGGCACTGGCCAAGTCTGTGACACATAAAAATAGACAAGGTTTGAACTTCCCTCTCAAGCTTTTTGTTTTCATTCTACACACAAATACTTTTTGTGCACACAGCAAGTGTTGTAACAGCAAGAAGAGTGCTTTTGTGAAGGTGCACTGTAAAAGCTTGAGAGAGATAGATTGAGTAACTGCTGTGTTCTAATTGCAAGTTGTGGAGAGAGTAGACAAACAGGCTGTGTGTGTGTGTGTGTGTGTGTGTGTGTGTGTGTGTGTCTGTGTGTGTCTGTGTGTGTTTGTGCTGTAGCTACACCTGGCTCACCAAAATCTATTCCAATCCCCTAAACGGATCATGTCCTTCGCCTGATTGGTTTGTTAGAGAGACCAGGTATGTAGGTAACTAAGTAAACAAAGAGATTAAAAAAAAGCTCTGCAACTATTTGCCATGTGACCACTGCGCTGCCATGATCTCTTCCAGCTCTTTACCATGGCTGTCTCAAAAACCCTGAAGTCTGCGGAGTCTTAACTATGAATGGAAACCCTGGCTGACCAGCTACAGCCTTATTCCTAAGTAAAACATTCAGTCATCATCTTTCAAGTTCATCCTTCCTCCAGCCCATTGTCTTCCCTGACTTATCAGTCCTGCAGGACAATTTTCCTCTCCTGCACCCTTGGAGTCTGACAAAGGAAGATTGCAGTACTATCTCCTTTCCGGCCCTCACATACTTTCCATGCTTGAATTTCAATCCAGCTTTGTCCTTTTATCTCCGGACGTCAATGTTTCTAAGACAACTTCCTTTTTTTCTCTCAGTCTCTGTCTATTTATCGGTCTCAGTTCACTTCAAGTATGAGCTTTTGGCATGGTGTCCACAACATGCTACTTTCTTTGTCTCCCAATAATACTAGAACCTGGAGTCTGGGAAGCACGTTCCTTTGGTTGCCTCATCTCCGCATCTGCTGTCCATTTGGTTTGATAATCATTACGTAGGGTGTTATCCAAGAAATACAGCGTCAATGCTATGTTTTCTCCTATCGTTCCATACTGAGATGACATAGCAAAGTGGAGGGACATCAGAGGGATTGTGCGTATTCAGGCCGCCGTTGAAAGCGAGAAGGGATGCCTTTGGGAGGTGGAGATCAGCAGACATCAGATGACTGTTGTGCAAAGAGAGGAAAAGAATGATTTCATTGCAGAGTGTCCATCTTGAGTAGTTTAGCTTATTATTGAGTCCATAAATCACACGTTTTAAAACAAGAAAATCTGCCAAACAGAGTGAGATAATTCTCCTTTTCTAATGCTGTTTCTTGTTGTCATGACACCAAACAAAAGAGAATAAGGCACTAGTACCGAGAGAATCCCCACTGAACAAGAGGAATGTTTTTTGGATTACCCAACAGACTGGTATTCAAATGGGAGAAAAGCAGGTTTTGGACCAATAGTTTGCTAGTTTCAGTAAAATCTTGTTACGAAAAGGCAAAACTCTTCCACAACAACAACAAGGTGTCTGATGTGTCCTTGAGCAAGGCACTGGACCTACCAACTGCTCTGATGGTTGCTTCCAGTGGCAGAGGTCCAAAGTGCTGTTTTGGAGCCAGTACTGTGGACTCAATCAGAAATGGCCCTGAAGGGAAACTACCCAAGGTGGAAATGCAAACAGTAAGTAGCTTGTTAAGAACAAAGACTCCTGATCCAGAGGGACCCATAGACAGTCATACCAGATCCAAATATACCCAAGGATAATTGGACCCAAGTACTGTAGTTCCCAATAGAGGAAAGAGAACACCAGCGCTAGCAGCAATATTCTGGACCAGCCTGACTTGCATTCTGGGTCTCAGCTATACGGAACTAAGTGGATCCCTGAAGAACCCTAGATTCCAGTGGCCTGCAGTACAACAAGTCCAAAAGCAATCAACACTATAACTGTAACAACAATATAACAGGCACATCCATCCACACTGGGACAACCACCTCCCCTTCACACTGCCTCTTCAAGCTCTGGAGATAACATACAGTATGACCCCCATTAGCCTCTAAATGTCAAGCCCTGTTATCACAGCTCCATTCTTAACACACGGGTCATAATAAATGGTTCAGACACTGCAGACTCATCAGGCTTATTGGAGAATTTGTAGGTAGTTTTGAACAGTTTGCGTTGAGTGTTAAAAGACGACGTCACCACTGATACTAAAGCTGTTAGAAGATCCAGCTGCTCTTGGAGTTGCGTTTTGTCCTTTTTGCTGTGGATGAATATTGATCAGTCATTACGTCTGTAAATCTGTCAAGTTGATTGTTTCACCTCTCTCTGCACTGAGTCCAGCTGCACTGCTCCTTACTAAAAACAAGAGCTCCACCTTATGGCTCAATAATGAAACACAACCTTGTCTTGTCATCCAGTGACACTTAAATCAAGGAATGCAAATCAAACTCTGAAACTTTTTAATGAGCTAATTATGAATTTCCTAATAAAATGTGCCTTTAGACCTGCAGAAAACAAGCTTATATAGGAATACAGTTGCATACACTTACATCAATGACTTTGCATGATTGGATGTTCGGGGTGATGGGTGTGGCTAAGTAATGGTCAGTAATGGCCACAATGCAGCCTGAGGGATGAGGTAAACGTATTGGTCACTCTGGTGTGAAATCACTTATTGGTATTTCCTGTTTGTCTGTTATCGGCTGCACTGCATTGGTTTGTCTTCATGATTACAGTTATACATGATCCAGATTAAAACTAAATATTATATTTTGTACAGTCATGGTTTCAGACTCTCTCTCCACCTCCCTACAGTCGTATCTCAATCTAATTCATTTGACAAAACACAGTAAACAAGGTTAAAGATGGATTTGACTCATAGCGTTGACTCATATTACAATAATATCGTTCTTGTAAATTATTTTAGCCACAATTATTGTGAAGTGAACATGACGCCATCTGCAATCTGACAAATCATAACTACAAGATAATCTGTCAGAACCATTTACACATAAGTCAACTGTGTTCTTTAGACTTACATACAAATTCTGAAATAGATTTTTAAGATGCCACTGAGTTACATTATTGAAAATGTAAGATCCAGTGTTTTTGTCACATGACTCATACATTTAGTTCTTAAAAGTCAGGTAATATCTGCCTTTGAATATGTCTTTTGCAAGTCCCTGAGCTTTATGGTGGTGCAGGAATAAATTGCTTGAGTAGCCCTTTAATCAATCCACTGAAGAGCTCAAACCAAAAATAAATGCTTCACCGTCCTAACGTGCTCTTGTTTCTTGCTCAACAGGCTGGAGAGAAGCATTACCACCCCACATGTGCCCGCTGTGCCCGCTGTGAGCAGATGTTTGCAGAGGGAGAAGAAATGTACCTGCAAGGTAAACTCAGATACTTTCAGATCCGTTATACAAACTATATACTATATACTGAATATTCAAGCGCTTTTATTGTCACTCCAAACTTTCAGGGAAGGTAATGTAACTGTTTCTGCTTAACCTCAAAGGGTTCACTTCTAAAAACACGTGACTGTCTCTTCTTAAACTATATGAAGCTCTGCAGCTAATAGTCTAGTGGTGACAGAATTCTTTGGCTCACTCTTATCTGTGCTCTCTTATTTCTGTCTCTCTAACACCTGTCTTCAGTCTCTGTTCCTCAGCATAAACCCAATGCATTATGGTTCTTCTTTTTCCTAATGGCCCGGGTTGGCAGCTCAGTGAATGAATCATGCACATTTGTGCCTGAGTCATAGCAACACAGTCACAGAGATGTTATTTACTGCTGCTGTGGCTCTAACACGGAGCAGCAGCTGGTGCTGTGCCCTGGACGGTTGATTGGCTTCCGCTCTTCTTGAACTACTACTTGATTTACTCATGGATATCTCAGCTTTCTGTTTCCATAACCATAAAAATATCTCAGTGGGGCGCCTCGGTGGCTCACCTGGTGGAGCGCCTACCACATGGACTTGGTCCTGACCGCAGCGGCCATGGGTTTCGAAATCCAACCCACAGATATTTGCTACATGTCATCCCCTCACTCTCTCTCCCTGACTTTCCTGTCTACCACTCACTGTAATATCAAATAAAGGCAAAAGTGCCCAAAAATATTTAAAAAAAAATCTCACTCCAGGTGAAGAGCTGAGTCATGAACGTAGTCGCCATAGTCTCATTTAGCTTCACCTTGTATAGATGTCAATATTGTCATCCACACATTACTTCATCACAGAGATATAATAAATAATATACAGCAAACTAGAACAATGGCAAACTGAACAAAAACTAGTGAAAACTACAACACTACTACACAGCCATGCCAGCAACTGTATGGCTGTGAGGCTTTACCAATCAATCAATCAACCAATCAACCAATCAATCAAACTTTATTTGAATAGCGCTTTACAGGTCAGTGCAGTTCAAAGCTAAATGAGCTTAAAAGAAAAGGGCAAATCAAGTAAGAAAGCTGACAATAAAATAGAATAAGATACAATAAAATACAATCTTGATCATGATTACAATAAAAATAAGTGAATAAAATAAAGTGACTAATGACTTAATGAAAAGCCAGGTTGAAGAGGAACATTTTGAGTTTTAAACATTTCAACACTTCCAGCTGTTCCATCGGCTCAGAGCATCAAAGCTGAAAGCTGCCCCACCAAAGGTTTTGGTCCATGCTTATGCTAATGTTAGCATGCTAATATGCAACAGTGTTAACAAAGACAATGCTAATATGTTTACCATGTTCACCTTTATCTGAATTACACATGTTCACATGCTAACACTTGCTCAACTCACACTACCAGCCACAATATGAACGGACATTTGAAATGCTGTAAACGATCTCTGTGTCTGTGTCTTCAGGATCTTCTATCTGGCATCCTCCGTGCAGACAAGCAGCCAAGCAGGAGGAGAAGAGTAAGGTGGGTGGAAAAGAGAAATAGAACCAAAGCAGAAACACATCAGACCACAGAGCGTCCGGCACTTAGACTGCTTTTACTAGGATGTTACATGGGAAGATATGAGCGGATGGTGGAGGCTGTTGTAGTGGAACTGCTACACTGACAAGCGACCATCAGCTTTTCTTCTTATCAGGGGCCCCTCAGGGTGTGAGGGAGAGAGGGAGTGGGGTTTGTGTGTGTGTGGGTAAAACAGAGAGGAAGACAGACGCTTGAAGACGTGTTTGATTAGTGATGATTTGCTTGAAATGAAATATATTTCAGTCTATGGCTCTGTTCCATAAACGCTCTCTATTCTTTGCTCCTTTCGCTGAGGTTGATAGCGACTGATAAAAAAAGGTGATCGAGGGAGTTCATGTGTCTGTCATGTCAGAAAAGTTTTATTCAAAGCTTTATCTCCTTGTGACGTCCAGAAGAAGTAGGGGGGGGGGGGGGGAGGGGGGGGGGGGCGTCTTCTCCAGTGTTGAAAATGTCAGTTGAATTAGTTCCTGATTTTTTTATTTGACCTCCCTGATGAGACCTTTTCAATATCGTCAGCAAACGTTATGTAAAGTGCTGTTAAGCTGCTTTTCGGCTGTTTTCGGATCAGTGAGGAGCAGAGGATGAAAGTCTGCTATCAGCCTGAACCTCACACGTATCTTCACTTACCACAGTCACAGTCTGGCAGACAAAATCAAAGTTGGAAGTCGTCTGCAGTGATGATCAGACACGGTCCCAAACCACACAAGATGCTACACCTTTACTTTCTACTTATCTTTATAATACACAGTTCTGCTGTTGGATAGCAGTCGACCTGTGACTACCAGTTAAACCTTATCAGTGAAAACAAAGGGGTTCTCCACAGATTGATATTTTGTCTTTGGAAGTTTTAATAAATTCTTTATTCTGTAGACCGACTTTTTCATATCACGTAGTCTCAGACTCACAACCTGCTTTGAACCGGTATGCAGTCTGGCATCGGGATACAGGGATCAATAGTAAGATTGATTTGTCAGCAGTTAGTGAGCATTGCTAGTGTAATTTTCCCACTTCTACATACATCAGTGAGGACTGACCCCCTCCACCCTCCACCCCCCCAGGATTCTGCTCAGTGTCAAATCAGAAAAAGACCCATATACACAGGCTCCTCTAACAGTCACCAACAGAAAGAGTTAGCTAGTTGAAACCTCGAGGTTTATCAGGACCTACACTGAGCCAGCTGACCGTTCACAGCAAAGAGGAGGAGGGAGTTCATTATTTTTACATTATTACATCATTTCATTTTTACATACAACAGCCTCACATCCAGTATCTGCCCGTCCGCCATCTCCCATCCTCATTCTTCATCATACTCCCTCTCCTTCCCAGAAGCAGGTCCGGATACAGCTCAGTGACGTCCCTGAGCAACAGGTTGGTGCCCCTGTACGCCCCCCCGCACCCGCCAAAACCTCACTTAACCCCCCCCCCCCCACATCCATCTTCTGCATGGGTTGACAGCTACTGCTACATTTGCTTCATGTCGAGCAGCAGCCGCATCGACGGGTCCACATCAAGACACTGAATGTTTGAGGCAGATCTGATGATGCTGATGATCAGCCTGTGCATGTACAGGGAGGGTTTAATGAACGAGCAGAGATGACGGATGTGCCCGGACCTGCAGGATACATCGGGGCAACACTCACACAACTTGAACAGCCAGGGTGGATGTGACTTGTTTAAAGATAAATCTATAAGATGATGAAGATCAGACTTTAATCACAAGCCTTATTTTTATTCATCTGTTCTGAGGGGGGGAGGTTCACTGCTCTCTTCAACTTGTGTGATGTAACAATAACTGATATTTGCTGATTGCCCATGCCTGACACAGCTTCACTAATAGAGCCGCAGTACTCGTGTGTGGGTGTGTGTGTGTGTGTGTGTGTGTGTATCTTGTGTGTGATTAAAGCACATTGTTCTGTTCTGTTGTACTTGGGACTTAGTTTATGAAGTTGATGTTTAAGCTCAAGTTTAAAGGGTTAGAGTCAAAGGTCTCTGCAGCGAACATCCAACTCAATTTATTCAAAATTCAATTCATTTTTCTGCATTTTTCTTCGTAGTTTGCTCGTAGGTGTGAACCAGCTGGGGGCCGATGCTGTCACCTGTTGTTCAGCACTCTTCACTTCATGAGTCTGTACATGAATATTTGTTGTAGTGTAGTGTGTATGTGAGCGTACGTAGTGCTGAGGTTATGGGAAAGTTCATGCCTGTGTTTGACAGCTAATGTTATGTGGGCTTGATGAACAAAGGGAAACATGTAGTAGTGTTTGTGGGCTATAAAATACGAAGTTTTCCAGCTGGTAGCACACCGCAGAAGTTGATAGGAAGCTGAATATGCTAAATATGTACAAAGCGCTGTGACACACAGGGCTGTGGTATGACTGCTGGTAGGACAAAACAAGCAATTTGAAGATTTCACCTCTGATTCTGGGAAATTATGACGTTTTTTTCACTCATTTCTGACAATTAACAGACCAAACAGTCCGATAATGCAAAACCAATCAAGAGCTTAATTCTTCATAAAGAAATCAATCATTGGTTGTGATCACTGTTATCAATAACAGGACGGGAGATGCCCTGTGTTCTCACTGTAGATTCACCGTGTTGTCACCAGACGACGGTTCATGTCTTTCTTTCCACTGAAGATGAAAATCTGAACTAAACCTCTGTTCACACAAAGCATGAGCTTGAGTGGATGAGCAGTAAAGATACTTAATGTTTCTGTCACCTCCACATATCAGCTTCTAGTATGTTTACACAGTGCGTGTGTGTGTGTGTGTGTGTGTGTGTGCGCGTGTGTGTGTGTGTGTGTGTGTGTGTGTGTGTGTGTGTTTGTGTCTGTTTTAGGTGACCCGGACTTCTTCTGAGAGCATCACCTCTGTCCCAGCATCCAGCGCCTCCGGCTCTCCAAGCAGAGTCATCTATGTAAGACTGCGCCACCAGGGGGGGCAGCAGCTGCAGATACATATGTGTTTGAAAATGATCTGTAGCGTTTGTTTCTTACATATTAGTTCAACAAAGCCCTGACAAACAAGTTAACCGTGTATTTGTTTGCTTCATTCTTTCAGGCCAAATTAGGAGAGGAGATGCTGGACTACAAGGACCTGGCAGCTCTTCCAAAGACCAAGGCCATCTACAACATCGACAGGCCTGACATGCTGTCCTACTCTCCGTACGTCAGCTACCCATCTGAGGAGAGGCACTACGGAGAGGTAGACCAGCCTCTTCCCTTTCTCTGCTTTCTTCTTTCTTTTTTTTCTCTCTTCTCTCTTTTCCAGTCGATTCCACTCAAGAACTCACTCACGAATTTATGGGCTACTACATTGCTTTGAATGATATAGTTATTAATATTTACATTTTAGATAAAAATATGAACTTATGATTAGCATTTGATATATGATGCATTCAATTAATTAACCAACTGCATATGCAGTAAACTTTGCCTAAACCAAATGCAACACAGAAATGATGTACTTTATGTATTCATTAAATACATATATGTATGTATATATACAGTATATTTACTACATATAATGCATCATTTTATATATATCAGATACAACATAATGCATGGTAAGCTTACACTGACAACCAGCATAGTGAGCACATTTACAGCAGCTGCTGCTTCAATTGGTTTAATATTTCTGCATATTGCTGCAGTGATGTAGACGTGTACTCCAGGGCGTGGCCAGTACACCATGACATCACTGTTTGGTTTGGTTCTGGGTGCCACAGAGCGCAATTACCCAGCAGTGACGCTGTCTGTATTCAGAGCTGAAACGACACTTTTTACCTGAGAGCAGAGAAACACTCTTTGAATGGTGGAGAGTTCCTCTTTAAATGCGGCTTACTGATGATATTTACATTTTGAATGCTAGACCTGTTACCCGTAGTGATACTTGTACATTACATTAGTGCATTTACTTTAATTAAGAATATTTACTTCCTCAAATTTGTCATGACATTTGACAAATTATGTCATTTTAACAAGCCACCCTTTATAAAGTGAGTATAAGTTGTAACTAATGGCTTTATAAATGGGCCATAAAGTCGTTAATAATACTTTATAGATAAGTCATTTAAATGAACCTTTGGGTTGCCAGTCTGTGAAGAATCTCCTCGGCTGGTGTTTTCCACCTGCTCTGTTGTCTTTAGCTACAGGTGCTGCAGAGCATCTCAATCAAAATCCATTTATGAACACTTGATGTATTATTATGAAATGAATAGCTGATGACTTACTACTATATCAACTGCTATTGGTGTATTAGAATTTGAGAATTAATTTTTTTATTAGTTACCTTGACAGCTCATTAGAAACTGAGAAGTTACTGACTCGTTATTATTTATTTATTTATTAATGACTTATTTTTCAAAACCAAAGGTGACTAATAATAAAGCCAATAGTTTATTATAAAGAGGAAATGGTGTGAAAAGACAACGGAGTAGAGTATATGTGTAGAAGAGATAGTGATGTTTTGCCAAGAGATTAAATGTTTATTACTATTTTATATTACACATAAAAACAGATTGCTGTAGCTTTGTGTAACTTTCCTTTCATAGCCTCTCTGTTGCCTTTTTTTTTAATTTCTCACTTTGCTATCCCTCCATCATCCACGACCACACGCTGGGTTTTCCCACACTTGACACATCCATTCCTCTGCAGTTCAGTCACAGCCTCAACCTGACCATGTAAACTGAACAGATCCGCCTCATTTATCTCATCCATCCGCTAAAGAACGTCATTACTCACTGACACTGAATGATCGCTCTCATGGTTGGATGGTTAACTCATATAATCTCTCATATGAGTTCGTCCTAATCATTGGCTTTCTCCCCCCTCTTCATTTGCAGTCCCCCCAGCTGCTTTCTCCTACTCCTACTGAGGTAACGTGATTCCCTATGTCTCACTGTGCATGTCACACATCACATGTCAAGTGTTTGTTTGTGTAGGCTTTCAAAATGTAGATCTTTAAAATAAGAGAAGTAGGACCTTTAAAGGGTTTGATATGTGTCAGCGGTCCATACAGATGCTGTCTGCTTAGATTAAAGCAGTTCATATGTTCTTGTGCTTAAAGGATTTCCAACATCATCGAGACAAGCTAACAGTTTAGCCAATTATCTAAACCATTTTATTTGGAGGTGAAACCGTAAATGTTTAATAATCCCTCATTCCATAGGAAAACTGTGCACAGCTCTGTTGTTGGAGGTCAAAGTTGAAGTTTTCTGTTGCAGCTTGTCTGACTGCTCTTGCCCCATAGGGTTTGCTAGGGTGTGATGTAGCACATGTATAGCCACAGAGTTTTCCATTCAACACATAATTCTATGTGTATTCACATAAGTCTGATGCTGTACATATTGACAGCTACTGCTGCTGGCTGATACATAGGCAGGGTAAGAATAAGTGGCATCATCTTCCTACATAGTTATCTCGCCACCTAGCTACACCCATGAAAGGTAGCAACAGAAAAAAAAAGGCCACAAAAACACTGACAGTGTGGGTGAGATTTTTGCAGCCGTTCAAGTTGAAGAAAATATGTTTTTTTTGTTGTTTTGACTCTTTAAAAAGCAGAAGTGTCAGTCTTCTGTGTTATCATGACGTTATGTTTTCCTTGATCCTTTGTAAGCCTTGCGCAATGTAATGAATCCATTTTATTAAGAGTGCATCAGAGATGGAGTCTTGCCCACATTCCTGTCTGACACCGAGATGAAGGAGTGAGTCAGGACGTGTTTCTCCGTAGAATGAACTGATTTATTTTATTATGTTTTGTGTTTCTGCATCCAGGGTGATGGGGAGAAGTCACCCCGTCAGAGAAGGCCCTCCAGTCCCAGCTCCAACAGCTCCCTGGGGGGCCATGGACGTTATACCCCATCCCGCTCCCCTCAAAACTACAGCCGAGCAGGTATCAGCCTCATACACACAGTAGTACACCAGAATCCATATAATGCTGTTGTCACATGAAAACGTCCAAGTTAAAGTATGACTTTCTAAAATACTGAAGGAATATATTACCCAGAAACCCATGCATATTCATTGCATTCTCATTGCTCTCACATTTTATTTATTTTCTCATCAGTAAATAATTGAGAATAATGTCGTGCAAAAGAAAAAAGTGGCAACTGAGAGGTTTTTTTCACTGTATATAGAAGAAAGCATCTGCTACAAACATTTCCTTCCATTCATCATCCTCAAAACCAGAAATGAAATGACATGCTCCTCCCTGGGCTGATTAAAATCTGCAGGCCTTATATTACACTGTCAAAACCCATTAGAGGATATCAAGCTAAGTCAAAGTCTGCTTTTGTATTTCCTAATAAAAATGTCACTTGACAGCAGAGATTCATTCCTGAAGTATATGTTCTGTTTGTTGTAAATCTTCCCCTTTGTTAGAATAAGATGATACAGTTTCCCTCCAAGCATAATATTTGTGGATTTTTCTCAAATCTACAGTAAATCTCTTGAGCTCAATAATTGGTTTCATCCAAGGCATTTTGAAATACTGAGATCATGAGTCCAAGTCCCTCACAATGACTTCACCCCTCATTATTTAGCATTTATAAGCAGTATATAAACACTAAATATCTGGTTATTAATACACTGTATTATCATTTTAAGCCAATATTAGGACATTTTTTTTCAAGTTTGAGAATGTGTTGTTCTACTATTTATTTTCCTATGAATTATTTGTAGCTGTTGTTCATCAGTGTAAACACCGTATAACAGCTGTAATCATATGTCATGATAACCACACATGAATAACACTGTGTTAAAAATGATTCAGTAACTGTGTTTATACGTGCACAAATGATTCACTAGTGGTTTTAAAAAAAAAAACATGTTCAGATTCACTGAGACGTGTTCAGCTGGAAGGTTTGATTCTTGACCAGGAAGTATCAAACAGAATGTGTTTGCTCAGTTGTCATGGGAAGTAATTAAGTATTTATAAATGAATGATCACTTTATTAGTAAATCTGATTAATAAATGTTATTAACTAATTCTTTATATTTCATCAACAAATAAGATATGAAAACATTTCAGTTGTGTTATACAATATATCATCTTACAACTACTGCTTATTAATGGCATCTAGGAACGGTCAAAATACAGTGCTATCCAATGTTTATAGTCTTGGCACAGATATCAATACCCAACCTTAGTTCTATAATGGTGTATTTTTGTTGGCCTAAAAGTAGTCAGATACTTTAAAATCGTCACCAACAAAAAACAGAAAACAACTAAAACCAAATACAATTCCTGTTTCATTAATGTCCTGTAATGCTAATTGTCAAAAAGACTTGACTATGTATACATTGTATTTATTGTATACGTTCACATTTTCATCTAGTGACTCATCATGTTTCTGTGATCTGATTGGACATTCAGGGCCAGAGTTATACCTTGGCGATAGATACAGCAGCCAGGCCCGTGACTCCAGTTCTCTTCCTTTGCCCCCAGCCCTCATGGGTGGCATTAAGTACCCTTTCAACTGGGCCAGGGACTCATCCTCCCTCCCTGTTCACTATTCTGGTGGGACCGAAGGGAGTGGAGGTGGTGGTGGCGGCAAGTACTCACCCACACCAGCAGGTGGCAGTACAGGCTTGTCTTTACACCTAAACCCCACCACCCTGGCCATGCTGAAGCAGCACAACTACATCCCTTACTTCAGAGGTATCAAAGCACGCTGAGACCAAGACCTGGTCCAATACAGACAAGGGACAAGTAGCTGGAATCATTGCTGTTGTCAAATCTTAGACAGACAAAAAACCTCCAACCTTTCAAGAACTATCAAAAAGCTAATATTTGAATGGGAATTTAAAGTGCCCCAAACATGGGGTTTTTAACTTGCTACCCAACCAGAATGAGTTTTGCAATCCTTGGATTTAGGAACAGCAGCAATGTGCCAGTCTTCGCTGTATTTGACCGAGATCAAAGGTCCTTCAGAATGGAATGCTGTGATACAACCATTGAAATGAGTTCACTTGGCATGAGTTGTGGTTAAGCACCAAATTAACCATGTGTTGGAAACTCTCACTCTGGGTCTCTGGGTCTCTTGGTTCACCATAGACCAATGAGTCATAATGGGAAACAGAACATCTGACCTGGTGTGCTCTGTAACCACTGTTTGATCACTCATGAGGGTTTATCTTCTCTAATTCTTGAACTAAAGCCATGAAACTGCTAATGCTATTCATGATACCACACATCCGTGAAATCAACATCACAAACCAGTGCTGTACATATCCCCTGGTGAACCCAGCAGGAAGGCTTATCCAACCACTTCCCTTTGCTTCATCTTCTGCCTATCCATTGATCTCCCTCACCCCCAGGGTTCAAACAGGACCCCCTCCCTGACCCTAAACCTTGGACATCTCTGCATCTCAGTTTACCTCCTCCTGACGGTAAAAAACCCCAGTAGTCTTTCTCTTCTTTGTGTCCCCTGTCCCCTAGTGGAATGGTTAGCAGGCTTTGTGATGTTGTTGTCTGGTATCATGGTGTTGTTGGGTTCATGGGATGCATCAAGGTACATTCGTAGGACCACTCAGTTTTCTCACTCTGCCTGCCCTGTTCACTTGTGTCTGTGGACGTGGTTGTTGTCGTGCATGGTTAACTTGATGTAAACCTGAGTGTGACCCTGATACATTTGGCATTATCTTTGGGATGAAGATTGAGGGAGATTTCATTTTTGTGCTTGTCTGTTCAGATTGTTGACCTCATTGTTTGCCTGCCTTTGACTTTAATCTACCCTGTTGTTTTTCCTTGTTCATTGTTATGTGTCAAACCTTATCCCCTTGATGTTATTTGTTCTTGTCCTTGGTGTGAATCTTTATAAAGTGCAGATTTTGGGTTTTGATGACTGACAAAATGCAAATGGAGGTTTGCAAGCAGGGTGACAAGTATAATTGGTGAATTCTGTTGTTTTTGACAGAAGCACAAGTAAGTACGTTATCGACAAATGGATTCCTTAGAAACAACTCTCCTGACCAAACCACTGATGAATAACTGAATATTTTAACTGTAAGTCAAGGAGATAATACAGTGGTCCTGAGAGTCAAAATACAACAACATTTCAGAAAACACATAATTTTAAACCAATCTGGAATGTCCCTGACTGACTGACTGACTGATATTTCCACCACTGGTAAGTCGAGTGCCTCGTCACTGAGTTGGAGTCTCTGGATCAAACAGGTTCTATTTGGGGGGGGGGGGGGGGGGGGTTACAGCTGCAGCTCATTGTCTCTAGATTTAGAGAATTTTTTCAAACAGACTGGGTATCAACCTGGTTCAGGTCTGGATGCTGTTCAGGCTGCACCTCTTGTCACAGGCAGTCTACTAAGCAGGGAAGAGGAGGAGTGCTTCCAATACACTGAGCCTTGCCTCCATTGCAGCAAATAAACTACTTTGATTCCATGTATCATTATTACTAAAGGAGGCAGAAGAATAACATAAGACACACCGAGCAGAGAGAGCAGGAGAGAGGGAGGGAGAGAGAGAAGTCATCACTAACAAGGCTTTAGACTAACGACTATGACCAACTCTCAATATATCAAACAAAGGGAGTTAGACATAAAGACCTGCCTCTAATGAAAGTCTGTTACGTTCTGGAGTTGAAGTAAATAAAGACAAAACTATTGTGCATCCAGATGGAGGCTGTGCTCTGTGTGAGAGACTAAATAAGAAAGGTAGTCTGTAGCGGGGCGTCGATAAAGAATAATAAAAATGAATTTAAAAAGATAAAATAAAATAAGGAAGAAAGGAAATAAGGAAGAAAGGAAATAAAGACGGAAGAAGGGAAATAATAAAGAAAGGAATGAAGGAAAGAAGGAAATCAGGAAGGAAGGAAGGATAGAAGGAAATGATTTGCTCTTGTAGCTGATGTAGGTGGATGTTGTTGTTTACCAAAACTATACTGACAATGGCCACTTCCTGTTCTTCGTGGATGTTTCCTTCATCAATGTTTCCTTCGTCTGGCAGTTCTGTAGAAAATGATTTTGATGCTTTTGTCTAGACATTCAGTGTGAAAGCAATCGACAGAAATGTAAGTATTCTGTTATTATTTCAATTTCCTCTTCCACCCTTCAGGCTAATGATTAAATAATCATTCAAATTCATGCAAGGACACTGCTGAGAGTAGTCCACAGTAGAAACAGGAAAATTACATTGAGCTGTCACCAGGGACTTTGTTGTGTTGTTCCACATTTTCCATAATCTGAAATGTTGTTGTGTTTTCCCTCATATAAATGGTTCCTCCAGCACCATAAAGTTCTTATGTAGTCTCATTTTCGCTTATAGAGAACCTTTACCTGAAAAAGGATGTTTGTACTTTATAGAACCCCAACAAGTTTTTCTAACTTCATGCATGCACCTTGAAAATGGCTGATTAAAATGAGGCAGTAGAGAGGGAAACAGTATGAGCTTCCACTCAGAGTTTTGCACATAGTGCTCTGCTTGCCCTGTTCAGGCCTTAGTGGTTCCTAACATGCCATGAAAGAGGGTTATTTGGTTTCATGCAACAGGCTTAATAACTTAACGAGCTTTAAGGAGCTATCAGGTTCGCTAATAGGAGACACTGTGGTAGTAAGACTGAACACTATTCAGATGAGTTGTCTAATGATGGAGGTTGAAGGAGAGTTGAGGAGAGGACATTGTGAAATTGTGTTAATGATCCTAAAACCATCGTTTTCTATCTTGTTATTGTGTTGTTGGTTTCTGATTAATGAATGGACTCTGCCTCTTGTCAAGTTTCTAATGTGTTCAGATGGATTATAATGCATTTCCCCCAAAATTCCCTTCCCCTCCTACCTTGGCTCCAGATGTTTGTATGCAGGATTTGCCCCAGAATGAGACCTGCACTAACAGTGGTGTGTGTACGTGTGTGTCTGTTCCCGGGCATGTGTGTGTGTGTGATAGTATGTATGTGAGGGAGATCACTCAGACCACCACTAACAGCAGTGCTGTTTGTGTCGGTGATCTCATTCGCTTGCATCCAGATCTCACCCAATGGTTCCTCTCTGTCTGAGGCCGTCTCACACACACACACACAAACACACACACACACACACACTCACAATCTCTCTCTCACTGTTTCTGGGTGTGCAATGTTTATTACTTTTGGCCTCAAGGGTGTCGGTGACTCCATCACCTAGCCTGCTTATGACTTAACACAATGTGGACCCTGGTTGTGATAAAAGATCCACGACACATATGCATGAACTTGAATGGGAAAGTGGTCTCAGACTTTTGGACCTGACTGTATATCGCAAAATGTTTGGGAAAAAAAACAACTGGAAAAACATAATATAATCACTGGGTATCAAAATGAATGATGGGCTGCTGTCAGTACCATTATTTTGGCACCTCCAATCACAGTGAAACTGTAGCAACTCAGACATTATTGTGGTTTTCAACTGTTAACTGTTAAATGATGAGAACAACGTCTCTCAGGTTATCTCTCCAGGTCCATTCTCAGTGAATCATTGCCATGGTGACTGACACTAATGGGTTCAGTGCTACCACATTTGCAAAAACCTAAAATCTGTATTTAAAGTGAAGTTGGAAAACTGTTGCATACAGTCTTTGAGGCTTCAAGCTGTTTTATAATTAAACTGAAGAGCTGTTCAGAACAATAGCACCTTCTCTCCGACAGCTGTTTTCACACATCTCCAAAGCCAGCGATCTTACAGATTAGTTTTGTCTCAGCAAGTTCAGAATGAATCACTTCAGCAGCTTCCGTTCATCACTTGAGTGGCTTCAATAAATAAAATGAAGCAAGACTGATGCAGATAGAGTCTCTCACCTTACCAGCAAACCTCTTGTAGAAAGTTCCCATCTGGCCGTTGAACTTCTTGCTCTCAGAGACAAACCTTTGAATAACCTTTGTTGCCATTGTTAAAGTATATTTTGGGCTTTTATGCCTTTAATGGACAGCACAGTGGAGAGTGACAGGAAACAGGGAGGCAGAGAGAGGGGGAATGACATGCAGCGAAAGGCCGTCCGATGCGGGATTCGAACCGGGGCCAACTGCAGCGAGGACTGTAGCCTCTACACATGGGGCGCCTGCTTAAACCACTACGCTACACGACGCCCCCTTTGTTGCCATTGTTGATTGTTTAATTTAAATATATCAATTTAGTGTAGGAGTAACATGTGGTCCCATTGGCTCCTTCAGACCGTAAGCTCTGATATGTTGCGGAGCAGTTTGACTGGGGTGGTACACCTGTAACGCAGGTGTCCTAAGGTGAGCTCTGGAGGGACAGACAATGCTCACTTGATTTTCAGGACAAATACAGCCAAGTGTTCATAGAGACGTTGTGTTTTGATGCTTTGATGTCTGCTGCTTGTACATGCATGTGAATGCATCATCTCTAGCCTTACAATCTGAACTCCTCAGGCAGACTGTGCAGACCCCACCTGTTCCTCCACATAAATATCCCACAGCCAATTTACTGGCCTGTCTTCACTCCAACCTTCACTTCTAGACTTAAGCTTTGGATAGAAAGAATACAATTGGAGATACAAGTAGCTCTGTGAAGGGTGGGTGCTCTCAATCTATGTAACTGTCTTAGCTTTTAAGATGCTGTTGCTTTGCAATGAGAAGGGCCACAAGAAATGTTTGAGGCACAGCATAGATGCCCTCCTGTGGAGGTGTTCAAATGTTCCAGACCTGAGACTCTGGACAATGTTGCTAGGAAAAAAGGACGTTTTGGCTGAGGGACAACATGGTGCATTATCTATGCTAAAGTGGTAGCATCCAAATTTGTACAGGGTGATTTTTGTGTCTCATTACTTAACAGGTCACTAGACCAGGAAGATTCAGTGCCAGATGTTCAGTTCATTAGCTCAATACCGTACAGTAAATATAGATACTGTGTATGGCTGGGTTATCAAGTCACCTGTCTCATTATATTAATTACAGCAACGTGTTTGAGCTTTATCAATATGCTTACCATAATGCTGCCTTTTTGCCCCCCTCCCCCCAATGCCCTTTGTTTTCTCCCAAACCCCGTCCCTCTTGCCTTTCATATCCAATGCCCATCCACCTCCATCCAAAACTGGAGGTAGTGAAAGTGGTCGAAGTACCCCCAGCTTATCCACCTATTCTGATGGCAAATCCCCCTCATCTACCTCTACATACGTGGCTGCTCCCCGGCATTTCCACATACCAGGTAAGCCATAACCACAGCGCTTAGCTTGCAACCCGACTTTTAACCTTTCCTGCACCTTTACACATTCTTTAGAGTGACACGGAGGGGGACACCAAGGTAAGATACATAGCAAATTACCAAAACTACAGAGCACTGCTTCACTGACCTCCTGTGTTTGAAGGTTTTAAGTCTGCTGCTGTTTATACCCACAACACTCCACTCCTGCACTGCAGCAACATTAAAACTTCAACCACCGGAGGAGATCTAGTGCAACATTTACAGCTGGTATTAAGATACTGACTCCGTCTTTTACTTTTCAGTGAATTGGAACTCTGTCCTTCCAGGTACATGCAGATAAGTCTTGTGAAGCTATAAATGGATGTTTGGTATCAAGCTGTTTGTATTGGGCCTCATGTAAGAACAGTTTCTATAATAAAAAAAAAAAGAAGAACTTCACAGTGTGGAGCTTGAAGTCCTGCTGTTGGAAATCAGTAGACAAAAACAACATTAACAACATGGAGTAGTGTCAGTAGTGGTATAAGGGGACTCAAAAAAAGATTGCTACAGCTGTCCACTTGATTCAGACTTTATTACTGTAGACCGGTGGCATGCAGTGACTTTTACAGCAGCAAATCGCTCTTAAACTCCTGTCTCTCCTGTGCTCAAAGTCTCTCTGCCTCGACATTCTCACCTTTCTGCTCTCCTTCCTGTCTGAAGAAGTTGTAGGATTATTCCTTTAAACTGACACTGATGTATCTAATGTACAGTATAGAGGATAAATATCTAGAAATCACTTCTATGGTAATCTTTATCATCATTAAGTGACAATGTTACCATCAACCAACAAGGCAGAATCCTGTATTTATCTGCCTCAATGTTCATAGACTGGACTGTAGTTGAAGCACAGGGGAGACATGGGAACGTGGGTCTAGAGGAGTTATAGCATTTATATACTGACAGATATCCTAAAGTGCACATACATTGCGCTGCTACGTTCACAGCTGTACATGCTAACTACTAACTCTCCGCTCCGGTCACCAGCCTCACCGCTCTCTCGCTCGCCCTCACTCTCTCTCCTGCTATGCACACATCCTACGTGCTGAGCGAGTCCTGAGAGAAGCTGCTCTAATCCTGTAACAATATTCTTGCGCTCAGATGATAAATCAGTGTCATTCGCTCATTTACTCGCTGCTGTTGCCTCTTAACACTCAGGAAGAAAAGACTGTGGAAGTGTGCGGAGGTTTAGTTTCCTTCCACATCTGTGCATACGTATAATACATGTGAGATCAGAACGGTGGAAGCTGAGTCATGGTTAGAGCACACTTTGACCATAGTTAATCACCGCTCAGATCCCAGGATTATCCTCAATGCACAAACGTCCAAAAAATGCTGCTCCCCGCTCCGCATGACAAGCTCCAGCCTTTGTCGATGAGCCTATTGTCTCTGTAGCTAGCTTCAGAGACAATACCCTGCTGTCACCACAAGAGGGCAGTAAATTATATTGATGTCTGTTTTAGCTTTAACTGGGCAAACACTGCTCACTTTGCTTTCCCTGACGGTACACCTCTGCTGGAGACTACAATCACTGAAGCAGGCAACGGCTACAGAACCTTTAGACGCATCCATCAGACTGTACATTAATCGATGATTCATCACGTGTCCTCAATCCATCTTCTCACCTATAATCACTGGTTTACTGGTGAGAATATAAAACCAGTGTTTAACCTCTTTTATCCGTTCAACGGATGGCAAACTTGACTGTCTTGACTTAACAATAGCAATGACTTGAAAGGAAATCAGACTTTCTGCACTTTACATGACGTGTATGATACATCTGGATGACTGTGAATTTGTTCATGCCTAAAACCAAATTCTAAGTATGAGAAAGTTGATGAGTTCCACAAGTTCTCTGAAATCAGTCGTTCATGCCACCTCAGATTGAATCTGTTTGTATGAGTGGTTCTTGCATGAGGCCCAGTGTCTTTACTTTATAGTGTTGACTCACTGCCTTTAGCTTTTGGGTTGCACTCTGTATATCTCTTGTCCGTACTGTTTGCTTATTTCTAAGCCCTTTCTTTTTCTCACAGATCTGGCATGAGATTGCATCACTTAAATTAATTCAATTTGAATTCCATTTGCAATACATTTGGCCAGGATTTGACAATAGCCAGTGTATCCGTCATTACTTAAAGTCTCTCGCAGAGGAAAAGCCATTTGATCCAACATATTGTTCCCATTGACAATTACACTGTCAGTCATTGCAGAGGGGGAAAAAAAACTTCCCAAGTTGGAAGCAAGTTAAGTGGAAAAAACAGCCAACCATTATCCACTTATTGTTTCAGCCGCTGACAGGCACTGAAACAACAAGAGAAAGTACCCACATGCGTTATTTCATTGTGAGTCATGTTTCTGCTGTGGATTCACGTGTGACAGTTGTTAGTAAGCGTCTCTGTCAGAGGCCTGTCTGGGTCCACTGACACCGAGATGGAAGAGCTCAGCCTTTTATCCTCCGTCATCTAACAGAGCAGTTAATGCAACAAGGCTTGAATTAACTTTCTCTTTTGTTGTATATTATTAATTTAGGTCCCTTTTTTGAATGATTTAAGAACACTAATACATATAGACTGTTTGATGCCTGGCGCCCATGTGTGGTTTCTGATATTATTCTTTGGATGTCATTGAATTGTTCTGCATCAAATAACCTCCTCCAACAAAGAGTAATCATTGATACATTTTGAATATATTGCATGAATAGTATTAAAAGTGGTGATGTTTCTGATGTGCGTTAATCCAAATGAGAAATGTGTTGAATCAAGCTCTACTGCGCCCCCTATGCTTCTTCAAAAATATCTCATCCCTCAATAACTGCTAACTCATGCTTCTTTTTCTCCATTTCTCTTTCTTTCTCTCCCTCCCTCCCATGTTGGCTTCTTCCGTTTTCTTTCCTCTGCATCTATTCCCATTTTCAGAGACTATGGTCAAAGATAATATCTATAGAAAACCCCCCATCTACAAGCAGCATGGTACAGTCCACTTCCTCTTTAACACTTCCTTCTCTGGTCTGGTCTCTGCACGATGTGTTGCATGTCACCTGTCGTACTCCACCCATTCTATGTTGTCAAATGGACTTAATGGGCCAATTCAAGGTTGACCATTCAGACGGAGTGGTGTCAGTGCAATGCAACTTCTGCAGACAGAAATCTATGGTACCTATAGGTGCCACTCGTCTGACCGGGTGTTCAGACCGAGGGTGTAGGTTTGCTTTTGTCTTTGGTATGGATTTTTTTGTCAGATGGTCAAAATATTATTAGTAATATACTTGTTCTCTGTCTGAAACACAACTCAAGAGTTTCATGACGGAGCCACAGTGATGCTCAGACTCATCTTCCAGTTATGTCAGCAAACTTTCACGGTGACATCAGAGCTCACCTGAGAGCCTGCAGCTCTCTGCGTCGCTCAGGCTGCTGTTGACCAGATGTTGAGAACTGAATGATGCCTGACATTAACAAACAAATCAGTAGTGGTGTGGAGGTTGGGGTGGTAGATGGGCATGTAGTGCATCACTTTAATGATGGAGACCGCACCACTGCAATCCAACAGTTAATGCTGTATCCAGGAACTTTCCCTTAACTTAATATGATAGGTGTTTAAATTGTCCAAAGGCATCAATATGCCAGATTTATGGGGACCACACAGCAATCTCTATCATTTCCAAAACACACATTCCCACAAACAGGTTCACTTCACACAGCAGATGGTCAGTGTCTGTGAAGGTAAGAATGTCTGAGTCTGGACTTTTCTCTAAAGCTCATTAAACCTTCACACAACTACCTCCATCAGTTTCCATGCCTTCGAGGAGAGACCGATGATTTGCGCCATCCTATTTATGTGATTGTTTGCATCACGCCCCTCTCTATGACGGCCAGCTTTTAACACCACCCCTTCAGTATCAAGTAGTCACCCCTGTGTGGTGATAGGGTTGGCACAGAGCTTGAGTAAAACAATGAAGAAGTAGGGCACCAGTGATTTCACCCTCTGTCTCAATGATCACAGTCATGGTCTCGGTTAAAAACCAGTGAGCGGGCTGTGTTTTTCCAGGCTGTGTTAATACTGGTCTGAACAAGGCCGACATCACAAGATAGAGCTACAAAAATAATAAAGCGCTTTACCCCACCCTGATAGAGATGTCATGGGTTTATCTCACGTCATGCTCAGGTCCTAGTTATGGACACTTTTCCACTGACAGACCTAAACAAGAAGATTTCCATAACTTTGTCTTCTTTTCCCAGTTTGTCTCAGCTACATCAATCAGACACACAAAGTCCTGCAGTATGTTTCAGTATGAACTAGAACAAATGTTAAATATAATAAACATAATATCATTTCATTTCATGCCATTTGAAAGCACCATCCTTCTTTAGCTTTTAAGGTTAAAATGACACTCCATCATTACATAAAGCCGACAGCACTGTTGTACTGCTCTTTACAAGCTGGAACATTCAAACATGCTGCATGTCTGGGAACAGAGGTCATGTGACATCACTGATCTGGTTGTTGTCAGACATTTAACATGTTCAAAATGATCAACCTCTAGAGGACAGTGCAGCAGCAGCAGATACTTAGAATGAACTAGTGGAAAAATGCTCTTTGATCAGGGTCTGGAGGTGAAATCATTATAGAAGCAATATTAAAAACACATTGCCCCAAATTTCAGTGTCTAATTTGGCGTCGCAACACAGCGACTCATTGATAATCCAGCTCCTTTGGGACTGGAGCTGATTGGGAGGGGGGGGGGGCCCTTAGGTGTTAATTTGCTCACCCTGTTTCATGCATGTCTGCACACATCTCACCAGCTCATGTGTTGGTTTTAGTGGTGATGCCGTGACTGTTTGTACACTGTGAGTAGCTCAGCACATGAATCACTTTGTATGGTGGCATTAGTGTTGTACCAATCTATGTGCCCCCCCCCCCCCCCCCCCCCCCCTTACCATTGTTTGTGTGTCTAAATGATGGTGTACAGTTTTACACTGTGTGCACAGGACCGGGTCACTTAAAGCACACTGACACAGGAGTCCAAGGAACCTGTTCTCTCCTCTTTTACACAAGGAAATATTCATCTTGATCAAATCTTGAGATACATCGGCTTCATGGCGTAGTCCTACAGAGTGAGGCTCCCTCTTCTGAAGTAAAGATCTCTCCTGCACAGTTTCACCTTGGAGCTGTGTAAAGTGACTTTGAATAGGCTTTACGCTACTTTATAGGAATTCGGCCCATTGCTCATGTTATCTGTTATCTTAAGTTATTTGGATACCTCTGTCTAGTGTACATGCTAAGGCTTTAGCATGCAGTATGTTAAGTGATCGTACGTGTTTACCATTGTCACACAGTCAGTAATCTGTGCACAAATGACTAGTTCATACTGTCCAGTGTGTGTGTGTGTGTGTGTGTGTCATCATGGCAAAATGTGATCCTTGAGACAGCTTTGGACAGACTTTGTCACCGTGATAGCGTCGCACTTATCAAAGACACCGTCACTAAACTCTACCGGTGTGTGTGTGACATCAAAATGAAGGCAAAGTTTGAAGATGGGTGCGGTCCAACCCATCAGTACTCAGTGGTCACGTAATAATGTAGTAGTTAAGTACTCGTGTGATAATAATAACTACTGGGTACTCATTGGTCGATACGTCAACCTGCTGACAGGTGTTGCAGCTGGTGTGATCCCATCACAACATTGTCTCTAGTTAATTAACTCGCACATAACACAACACTAAGTAATAGCTGACATATTAACATACAGTATGTTGAAGGTATGTCAAAGGCAACACAGTTTTGTTTAACAAGCTAACACATCATGTTTAAAGTATATACCGTACAGGTGCAGGTCCAAAATCTAGAACAGAACTGCATTAAATCCAATGGACTCGGTTTTATATAAATATTATAAGAAATAAAGTTAGCGATTGTAGGCACCTGAATACTGAAACATGCTGCTAACTTGCAGCAGCACGTTACAGTTAGAGCAAACACTCCTGGGTGTTCCTTGCTAAACTGACCAGAGTAGCTGCAACCTGCAACTTCAGTTCTGTTAAGTGAGTTTAAATGTATTGTTCAGTGCAGGCTCTTAGATTTAATGCAGCCTTGTTTTAATTTTGGACAGGTATCATTAGATCCATCTTTGACATTCCTTCCTGCGATCACTAACTCAAGAGCTTGAAAAAGCGCGTATGCACGATTTATTGATTCCACAGGAAGGTTTATTAATTGCATTATTATGTGTGCACAATTTTTTTTCCCCTTAACACCAGCTGGGCTTCATAGTTATGAAGAGCTACAAGACATAAGATAACAGGGTTTAAAAGCTTACTATCAGCTGCTAGCTCCTGCTAGCTCCTGCTATGCTGGTTACACCCCACAACTTCATTTGGAACCAACATACTGAGACTTTTGCTGTTGTAGGAGTCTTACCAGTAGTGGAATTTAAAAAAAATGGAAATCAAAATACTTTACCCTGATGGAGGTGCTGAAGAAAACATGCCCAAAATCATCCTGTGGGGAACATGGATGCTCTCAGTCAGTCATAGCAATCTAGTTTTTTATATATTTATTTTTGGCAGTAGAGTAAAAAACAGAAACGGAAAACCATAAGGACTTCTGGACATTCATTTTGACAATGAAGTGTTCAAATTATTTGCAATCACCCTCACGGAACCTTAAATATCCAAATGTCATAGTATCGGCTGTGATGAGCAGCACATACACCGGTGTGTAGTGTAACCCTTTCAAAACAATGTTGATGCAAATGTTAGTGGTTGCTATCCACCCTGTTTTATTGCACATTCACACAGTGCATGTGGAGCTCCCTGTAGATGCCGTCTGCAACTGATGATGTCACGGTGCGGGAGTGATTTACAGTAGCTTTGCAGTACAGTGGAGCTGAGAGGCAGACGATCCAGCACGTTAACTGTGACATCCTGTAACATGTGACTGTTTTGCAGCTTCTAGAACCTCCTGGCAGGATGGGGAGGATAGTAAGGTGGGTCTGTGTGTATGTGCATGTCTTTATCTGTCTGACCATATCTGTCTCTTTTCAAGTCATTTTCTTAAACTTTACAAACACTGTACATCCATTTACTAATTCAGTAACTCACACTTTGCCATCATCCATCACTTCTTCCCATCTTTCTGTCTCTGTCTCTCTCTGTATCTTTCTCTCTCTCTCTCTCTCTCTCTCTGTAGAGGACCAGTTGGATGATCTTGAAGAGTGAGATTGAAGGACATATGGGTGCAGAAGACCTGGACCCTCGCAAGTCCACCTGCAGTCTGCCCACCGACACCTCCCAGCCAAGTGAGTAGCTAATCACAAGCTCAGCCCAGTGTGAGTGATATGAATACAATCAAATGGATCTTGAACAGTAATTCAAGTATGAAAAGAGATGCTTTTCTTCCCTGCAGATTTCCCCTACAATAAGTCTGCGTCTTTACCCGGATATGGAAGGAATGGCATCTACAAGGTGAGATAAAACATGATGTGTTAGGAAATAAGGACTTACATTAAACAGTTTTCGAACTAAAACGGGTCCAGCAGAGTTTCTGAACGTCTCTGGAGTAGTGTGGAGAGGAGGAGGAAACATAGCAAAAGAGATGAGTTTTAAGCCTTAGATTTTAAGCATTTGACACCTAATGGGGAATGGGGTGTGCTTGTCACCATATCAGGTGCACCCACTGATTAGAGAACCTTTAATCTTGCTCTCTTACTTTGGCTGTTTCATTAAAGAGAGAGTTTTCTGAGGTGTTGGGAGGATCTGGCAGCTGTTGCCTTTGAGGCCACTGGGGGGTTGCTGCTTATAGTAGCCAATACATCTTCATGTGTTTTACATCAAAGTTTTATCAAATTAACACACACAAATCAGAACCTCCCACTCTCTGCTGAACAACACTGGAAAGTTCAGAGTAGCATTTAAGACCATTAAAAACGTAGCACGTAGCATTAAGGCTTAGTCCTAACCACAGCGGCACAAGTTCAAATCCAACCTGTGGCCCTTTGCTGCAGGTCGTCCCCTCTCTCTCTCTCTCTCTCTCCCCAGCTGTCCTGTCTCTCTCTGACTGTCACTGTAATAAAGGCATAAAGCGAATGAAAAAAAAAAACTACAAAAAATAAATAAATTCTGTCCGTTTTAAAAATCAATTTCCTGGAGCCTTTCTCTCACAGTTTTGGTGTCATTACACAGAGATGCCCACACACACACAGGGCCCGGTTCATCATGAGGCCATTGGGGATATTTAGTCTATCGTCCCGCATTGGGACATTGCTTCTCTCCTTCTGTGAAGTTGATGTTTAGAGGACAAGCAGACAAAACAGGATGGAGAAGGAAATAGGAGCTGAGGAGCTGCAACAGATTCACGGCCCAAAGTATCCTTAACCACTTTCACTCGCTGATATTACTGCTTAGTGTTGCTGACATGGTGGATTTACTGTTGGAAGTAGAATACATGTGTGGCTATGCAACACTATGCTGACGTTATACTGTTACCCTTCTGTGAAAGCACATGCTCATACACAGGATGGTATTCTGCTCGAACTCTATTTAAAGTTGAAGTGAAATGAATAAAAGTGATGGCACTAAAGGAAAAGCTTTGAACAGCGTGCACATTACTTTTCTAGTTAATGTCTCCCTCTTATACAAGCGTCAACGCATCTTGTGTCGCACTTTGGCTTGTTGAACTCACAAACATCCATTATGGGAAATGGGCTAAGCTAATGTTAGCTTGCAGGCCAGCTAGGTAATTAGCTAGTCAGCTGTAGTTTAAAAACATACCTTTAAAGGAAAAGATGAGTCGGTTTAGATACTGAATTGTGTGTCTTCACTCTTCAACTTGTCTGCCCATAGCTTCTTAGCTACAGTTACAGTCCGAGTCTTTGATATTGCGTCTCCCGTGCCAGAACATCTGTCAGTCAAATTTAGCAACAGCCCACACACTCTTGGAAAAGGAGCGATTGTGATTTTTAGTTGGACTTGAAGACTAAAAATACAAATCAATAACTGGACTTTGGTGTTTCGAACAGTCACCCTCAAACCAGATTAGCTCTATTAGTGGACAAACATTTTGTGACATCATGATGTGCCTCCTTCACTCCTCAGTTGCCTTTTAGTCTCTCCAAACTAAGTGATGTAATCTCAGTGTCAGAGGAATCACACTCGCTTCCTATTGGTCACCATGAAAGAATGTGAGCAAATCAAGAGCAAAAGCAGTGACTTAAAGGCTTTTAGATCGACCTTAACTTTTGATAAAGTCCAGAAATGTTCCTGGCAACATGAAGTAGGACATCTGAAAGATGGTCTAAGTGTGTGTCTGTTTATGTGTGTGTGTTCCTGCAGGCTGCAGAGATGGTGGAGGATGAAGTGGACCCAGACTCCCAGAGCTGGGGAGGAATGAGAGGTGAGAGGGAAAATGAACTTCAAGCTGTTTATCGCCTCTTTTTTACTCTGTTGTTGGTTTGCAACTTTTTGCCTGAAATACATACAATACATACAGTCAGCATATTACATTATTGTTTAGGATCTACTCCAGCACTTGGCAGGGTCTGAGGTTAAAGTTCTAACTGTAAGCTCTGAGTGTGTTTCAGGTTTCAGGTTGTGTTTCATTTTTCATTAGTTAATTCATTGATCTTAATCGTACACACATGGCAACCTAGGAGGTTCTATGGGCAAACACTCGAATGCCAGTCACCTAACCTTCATCCAGCTGATCATGTGGTTTCACTGCTGAACACCAGACTGATGTTCAAAGGCCCTAATACCAACAGGAAGTGATGTTGGCTGCTGACGAATGGCAGATCATCTGCTGATGTCTGTGGTTCACTGACTGCAAAGGACTGCAGTAATGTGTTAAATACAATGAATTCATTCCAGTTTCCAAGTGGTTGTTACTTTCTGTGCCCTAAAATGAAGGAATCATGTATAAGATATATGAACAGAGATGCACTTCCTTTATTATTATTATTATTTATTTATATTGTAGATGGGAACTAGAGCTGAAATGAATTGAATTGAAATGAAAATTAATTTTATGACATTACATTAATAAAATTGTTTGGTGTAAAACAAGAAAATTAATCAATTCTGAAAACAATTAGATACAGTCCAAGTGTGAATGCCTTTAAAAGAGAGTTGTTGGAAAGAGAGTTGGTGGAACTACTTCTGGAAGCATTTTTTTTAATGACATCTTCACTGTTAATCACATGAAATTCTCTAATCTACCTTCATTTGAAGAAAGTCTTTGTTAAAGACTGACTTCAGGCCATATCAGGGCACAGAGACTGCACTGATATAAATGTTGAATGACATTCATCTGAAAACTAATTCTGGGAAAACATCAGTGCTGTATTTCAGCCCTTTGTATCTCTGATCATAAATAATTGTTGACAGATTGGGAGATTGGGGGGGGGGGGGGGTCATCTATCCAGTCCTCAGATGGTTCAGATTTTATTTTGAAGGCAGAGAGGGGGGGTTCCTGCTGGTCCCCAGCAAAAAGGGGAATCATTTATTATCACTATAGTTACACCTATAAGTAACACAATGACTATTTTGCCCATTGGTTCAAACACTTTCTGTAATAAAACATCTAAAAGCAAAAACTTTAGGTTCAGTGATTGGACATTTCTTACCAAAATAATAAATAGGAGTTAAAGTTAACTTATCCAGCTTAGTTCCCATATACTAAGTATTTTTAATTTGCCTTTTAAATCAAAACATCAAATATTTTTTTTTATCTCAGCTGCTTATCTTTGCTCTGATGTTTCAAGCAGGATAGTTTTCTGTCCAACCAAGCTTCAGATATGTTTAAATGTCAGTCACTTCGCACTATCTGGAACCCTGGACTCCAAAAGATACCTCCTCTCACTTTCCAACTCTACTGTTGCAAAGAGCCACAGACTCCACTCAAAGGACTTCTTCCTCAGACAACAGCCTCAGTTAAAACCAAACCCTACTAAATGGCACAAGGCCCGTATCATCTTTCCTCTGATCCATCGGATCAAAGGTCAGTTTATAATCCATGACCAGGCATGCAGAGCCCTGCAGCTCTGGCCCCAGAACAGTGACTGGAGGTAACAGTGTGGAGAGGTGATGCCATTTTTCCAGCTGCAGAATTATTGCTGTTTGTTAACAAGTGTGTGTTTGTACAGTCTTGACTGTGTCTTAAGCAAAGAGTGAGTTGGCAGGATGCCAAACCTCATAACAACATGTGTGTATGTGCGTGTGTGTGTGTGTGTGTGTGTGTGTGCGTGTGCGTGTGCGTGTGCGTGTGTGTGTGTGTGTGCAGAGCAACCGTTTATATTGTTTTTGACGCCTTTGAAACTCAGTATTATTGAGAAGCTGTGGGTCCAGGCTCTGGCTCTATGGTTTTAACTCATTGTTCCACCAGATTCACTCTCTCTTTCTCTCTCTTTTCCCCCTCTCAGAGTACAAGGTAAGACTTTTTTTAATACTTTACAAATATACTTTAATATTCTTGGCAGCTTGGTTTGGACGTTGGATTATAAATGTATTCCCCAATAACTCTCCCACAATGCTTACTTTGTGTGTGCCAGGTCTACCCTTATGAAATGCTGGCAGTGACACATAGAGTGAAAGTGAAGCTTCCCAGAGATGTAGATCGCACCAGACTGGAGGTGAGCTCTAATCTCCTCCCTGCTCTGTCATTTCCCCTCTTCCATCCACAGGTCATTAAAAAGCCAGAGAGGAAGTGAAATTGTGGCCTAAAAAAAGTCAAAATTACGCAGTAAGCCGTTTAGGATAAAGCCGACAACCACAGCTTGAAGAAGTGCCATCTCCAGTTTTTTGTAAAGGTGGATAAATTATTGCAAGTTCACTGCATTTTTCAAATACATACACTGTATGGCCAAAAGTATGTGGACAGAAGTGTGTTTCATATGCTCTACTGGTCTTGATCTGTTTTTGTCAGATCCCCTAACCAGCTGTGTCCAGCAGTTTTTCTGATGTTTTGACAATCTGACAATCACACCCACTTTATCCAGCTGTTTTAAGGTGTTAAAGTAAACCAAACGTCAATTTCTTTTATAATGATTAAACATAAATGAAGAATGCTATATAGGAGAAACTGTCCAGAAGTTTGTAACACTATTTGCATTTCTGTGATCCAGTTTGGTGATTGTGCAGTCCATACTGATGGTACTGTACAAAAAGACAGGAAAAATGCAATGCTGCTGAAATTTATGAATTATTGAAGGTTCCCATAGTTTCCTCTTCTCCTGTGTTTTATTTGAGGTGTTGATCCATAAGAAGATATATTTGTGGTTTTAAGAACCAAAAACCATCTCAGTGTAGTTTTACATCTCCTCTCCAGCCAATCAGAAGAGAGGAGGCTCTGAGCCTCTCTTCTGATCTCTTGGCTGACTGTTTTTTGAGTGACACACAGCCAGACTAACTACAGGTTACGGACTGTAGCCTACTGCTGTAGCTTGTAAATGGTCCGTCAGCACTGAAATGAGTCAAAGTCACGGTCAAATTCAGACTAAAATGCTCCGGCTGGAGCCTTGGGCCTGGGTCCGGTGCAAACTCAGGAGTGGCGGCGCCTGCTGACCCCGCCTCCAGCTGACTGTCCTCAGCTGGTAGACCCTCCAGGCTGACCGCTACAGTGCCAGCGTGCATTGAGCCCAGTCACGGGGGGGAATCTGAGACCGTCAGGGCCGTGGGGACAGAAAGAGTGGATTATGGCGAGTGCATTACCGGGAGAAGGCTGAGCAGTCTACACCTCCATCACTGCCAGACCGTGTGGAGTTTGAATGGGATTGATTGGGACTGCAGACTGCTGTGACATTAAGGTGCATGGAAGGAATATCTGACTGTGATTAAGCAAGCTTGTCCACACACAGCCACAATAATAGCTGGTTTTCAGTATTACTCATAAAACTACACAATTGATAAAATGGGAAGATTGTTGGAGAGTCCAAAAGAACACGCTGATAAGAGTTCTTACTATAGATCCAATAGAAATATAGAATATTTGAAATAAACACTCAAAACCAAATCCCCCTGGACAGTGGGTCCAGGTGGGCCATAATGTTGACAGCTTAGGGCAGTGACTGTATAGCTGTGACATCACAAAGTAACAGAAGTCATGACGGCTCATTTCAAGGCTCAGCTTCTGAATATGAGCCGTGTGCGTTTCTCTGTGGACTGCCTTGGAATCCAGAAAGGACCTACATAGTGCTCTGTTATTTCTGCCTTTCAATTCCAGCATGTTTTTTGGAGAATACTGACTAAGAACAAAAAAAATAGATTCAATTTTTTTTCCAGTTCAATATGCAGAGACGGTGTAGCAGAAAGCTCCAACTCAAACTCAGTCTGGCTAAGCTCTACTTGTTTGTTATCTATTTTGTGTTGTTCATTTGTGCGGCTATGTGTTGTATGTGCTGTGGCGCTTTTCCAAAATGAAGGTCATAAGACCTAATGTGTTGAAAGCAGACTGAAGCCTTTAGTTCCTGTGAAGGGAGAGATGGGAGAGTTTGTGTTCCTGTTCCTGTTTCAACATGACGGTTCTCCAAAGACAGTTCCATAAAGAGACAGTTTCCACTGCTGGTGTGGAAGAACTTGACTGGCCTGCACAGGGCCCTGACCTCAACCACGTCCAACACCTTTGGATGATAAGGTCTGGCTAGGAGTCAGTGAGTGCCGACCTCCCTAATGCTCCTGTGGCTTAATGGGAGAAAATCCCTGAAACCAGGTCCAAAGATCTGGTGGAAAGCCTGGAACCAGAGGAGTGGAGGCTGTTAAAGCAACAGATTAAAGTCCATGGTTTTGGAATGAAGTGTTCAGCAGTCACATACAGCTGTAATTTTCGGGTGTCTACATACCTTTGGCCACATGGTTTACTTTCCTGCAAGGAAACCCTTTACGTTGAAGCTATGAAATGTAAAATATGTTCAAGTTATTGAGAAATGTGAGTATAATTGGCGGTAGTGTTGCTTGCTCTTGTGCTGGTTCACGGCAAGTTTAACCCACAAGCACGTCTTGAAATAAAAAATGGAGCATAATTGGACTTAATGTCCTGTAATAACTGATTTCCTGCAGCTGTTATTCTTACACTACCGTTTTACAGATTCAGAACTTTCATTAACTTCGTGCAGTTGAAAACTGAAAATGTAGTCACAAAAGAAACTCATTTAAAAACTTCAGTTGTCCTCTCTCCCTCAGAAGAGGTTTCATTTCCAAAAACACCCCCTTGAAAATATTTAAACCTTCAGTAACCTGAACAGAGCAACTCCCTGTGAGCTTTAGGGTTATGGGAATATTGTCCCACGAAGAGTCAGACTGCCAGAATATTAATGTGTTACTGACTCAAGATGCTCCTCTGTGGTTGGGAACGCTAGACTGGAGACTTACTGTCATTAGCGTGAAAGTGTGTGTGTGTGTGTGTGTGTGTGTGTGTGTCAGAGAAAAATATTCCATCCACTCAATGCCCACCAAGGTTCCTGATCCTTGACCCCAAAGTGCTTCTGGTTTACCTGAACTAATCAGCAGCTAAACCCTGAAACTTCAACCCAGAGCTGAGATAGAAACACTTTCCCATGAGGTAACAGCCATGTGTCATAGTTCTGATTGTTAGTGTGTGAGGAGTTGCACAACAGTATCAGCCAGCAGGCTTTTTGTGCACATTGCAGCAACACAACTTAAACATGCTTGTTTACTCCTTTGCTTTCTGAGAGAGAGTGAGAATGAGAAGATTGATGCTAATCTCATGTCGTGCGTGTTAAGAAACAGAGCTGGAGTCAGAGCACGGTTAGCCTAGCATAGCATAAAGACTGGAATCATTCATTTCCAACTATTTTCATACCAAAAGATTACAGATGTTTAGCATAATTCTAGTCCTATAAACAGAAAAAGGTCACACACACTGCAACCAGAAAGCCGTGTTTACTTGCAGTACTCGTGACTGCAGGAGTTAGACAGTGTTTAGGGTTATGGTTATGATTTTATGGGTCTGACACATGTCAGTGCTCTTTACTTTAGGATCATGGACAAAAAAATTTTGGTTAATGAAAAGGTTATTTTTTGTTATTACAATGTATAATATGTAATTAATTTTTTAGTGACAACCAATTGTTTATTGTCTTCAGAAAAATCAGACCTTACCTGA
The DNA here is from genome assembly GCF_021018895.1 of Seriola aureovittata. Lineage (NCBI taxonomy): Eukaryota > Metazoa > Chordata > Actinopteri > Carangiformes > Carangidae > Seriola > Seriola aureovittata. Next base: position 1,371,103 of record NC_079386.1, read on the forward strand.
CTCAGTACTCTTGGTCCAGGCCACAATTAGCTCACAGTGAAACCCTTGTAGATCCAGAATTCAGCCACCGGTCTGGTCTTCAATCAGCCCAAAAGGGCACATGTCACTCCACTACAAATCAACCTACACTGGCCACCCATCACCACCCCTTCACCCAAGAGTCTCAGTCCAGCCTGTTCTGGTCTGTGGTTCCCTGATGGTGGAACAAGTTACCAAAGTCTATCAGAGCAGGAGCACTTCCTTTCCTAAAACCCTAACATGTCTAACTAGCTCTTATTATTAGCTCTTAGCTCTAGATCTTAGCTCTAGATCTTAGCTCTAGATCTTAGCACTTACTGGAGTTGGTTTGGATAAAAGCCTCTGACAGATGAGTAGATGTAAATGTAGTGGAAGGTGGCCACTAGTTGTATATATGCAGGTTCAGTGGTCATGTGTTATGTTGGAAAATGGTGATGAGCTAGTTTTACTCACAGTATAGATGCGTCGAAGGCTAAATCCACACAAAACAATTGAAATAAGGCATTGAAGTGCTACTGTTCAAGTCCAGGCTTTGCATCCAAACTCTGGCATGTTGGCCATTCGCCAGTCAGTGATGTCACAGCAGGTTATTTTACTATTGACAACAAACAGAAAATACCCTTTGTGATGTCACCGACTGGAGTGCGTCCAAAAGTGTGACATCTTTGAAAGACGGCATCACAATCACAAGCAGACTGAGAGCTGATCTACCCTCCGACCCTCTACTCTCTGAAGTAATGAGTTAGACAGTTACACCTTCCAATGAAAACGATCAAATATTAGTTATAATAACTTTAATTAACTTTAATTAACTTTAATATTAAATAGAGATTGTATCATCTGTCCTTTTCCATCATGTTATGATCCTGTCAGAGGGAAGGTGGCTGGTATGGACACTAGGTGATTGGCTGTCACACAGCAGCCGCCTGCCTCTAATACACTATCACTATCATCACAAAGAGGCACAACAGCTGAGCACAGTGCAGCCAAAGTTTTTTACAATAGAGCAGCGTATGGTTTTGTTCTGGGTCTAAATCAATACCATGCATGTTTCTGTTCCTTGGTATATTTTCTGACGTTTACAGAGGAGTTGCTGAGCGTTTGCAGCGACAGCCAAAGCTGACTGTTGGATAGCAGCTCAGTTTGGACGAACTACTGAGGCACAAAACTGAATTTGGTGTGTTAGACATCAATATAGAAGGCAATGTAATGCCTGCTTATGAGGCGAGCACAAATATGATCTTAGGATTGGATGAATGTCTTATATGCGAGTCCAGTTCCGAGAGTACGAAGCTGCTGGGGGAGATAAGCTAAGCTGGCCTGGAGACAGAAATCATCTCAGTGGTTCAGGTCAAAGTTTTCATTCATTGAGTGAAAGAACCACATTTTTCTGACTGAGTGGAACATGTGGTTCATTAGTGACTCAGTGAAGATTCAACGGGGAGGACGGTGTCTTTAAATTAGGTACAGTGTTGGTCTTTTGTACGAGGTAACCATGTTTCTGTCTGCTGTGTTTCACTTCTCCAGAGACACCTATCTCCTGAGGACTTCCAGATGGTTTTCGGCATGACCCTGGAGCAGTTCGATCGCATGGCCCTCTGGAAGAGGAACGACATGAAGAAGAGGGCACACCTTTTTTAGACAGACAAGAAAAAGCGCCGAGTAACATCTCAACAACCAACCATCCTGTCTGGAAGAAAGCAGAAAAGAGAAAAACCAACCCATTTGAAATCTCTATATATGCACCGCCATGATACCCCCTACTTTCCACCTGTACAACGCCATGCCATCCGCCTGTGATGTCACGGAGAGGCGCTCCGTGCAGGAACATTCTCACCTTGAGGCAGCATCTAGAGCTTTTTGTATGCTATGTGGTCCAAATGTTTGACTGACAACCTTACATAAGAGGATGAGGAGCTGCGTTTGCATGGCCTGTGTTGATGCTCCTCGCCTTCCATGCGGTTTTTTCTGACACCCATCCCGACGCCTTCACACACCCTGGCAAATATAACACATTTTTCATCCGCAGCGAGTTTTCTTTTATTCATTTCATCTGTTTACTGCTCTGCATTTTCTCTCTCACTGTCTCCGCATCATTTGGAAGTTGTTCTCCCTGCACCGACTGTTACATTGTCGAGCCAGTTCATTTTTTACCATTGCTTTACAAAAGTGAAGAGACTGCAGACTTGTACACACTCACTGTTCAAGCATGTCAAGGCAAAAGACAGAGATAAGAAACAACTTCAGCCTCTCTGATCTCTCCCTTCAGAATCTGTCAAAAAGCACCTTATCAATCGCTTTTGTTTTCCATTTCCCTTCATGTTCAGTCAGAGAAGTTGCGAAAGACCGGCCAGGTAGTTTTGATAAATGTGACCTGATACTTTTGAATGCGGTCACATATCTTACGCAAGCCTCTCGTAAATCAGCACAGACAGGGAGAGCCAGGGCTGGATGAGGGCCAGAACTGGGTGGGGGGGTGGGGGGTTGGGGGGTGGAAGAGAAAACGTACAGTACAGTTTCGGGGTATGCAAAGGTATCAACATATGCAGGAATGCCAGAGTGACATGCACTCGCATTAAAAAAAAACACAAAAAACAATGACAAAAGAAATTATTTTTATAAGCTATTTTTGACTTCTGGAAAGGATCATTTCACCAATCATGAAACACAGCTGAGAGAAATCATGATTTTGTTACAAGAATAAGGCCACGTTGACTTTAAGCTTCAGAGACCTGCAGCAGCACTTAAGCCAAACAAGTGAGGTCTTGCTTGATTTAAATCTCAATAATATAACTGTGTTATATCTTCTCAGATAGTGGTCTAACTCCTTATATGTTTGTTGTTTGAAAGCATTGTTGTGTGCAGTACAAGCTACACATATAAGCTAAAGTCTACCAGTTTTGCTTGATTTTCTGGACAGTAAATTGATCAACTTGTCAACTAACATACTGTAAAATGTATATAAACATATACTGGACATATGCCAGATATATCTGTCTGTATACAATCCATGGTGTATAACTCTTCAGGCATGCATGAAGATGGGAGAATGGGGTTTGTCCACTGACCTCAGATTAGAAATGTATGAAAACATTATCATCAATGTGTTTTGAGTGATTGATTCTTTTTTGGTTAAAGTATGTCAAATGAAAATACCTGGGTTAGCTGCTTACATTAGCTTGTGTTAGGTATTTATTTAATTGCAATATTAAGGATGGGATTTTATTTTGAAATCTCAAGGGTGTAGTGTCGAGTATATAGCATCACCAAGAAGAAAGCTTTCGGACAGAGACATATCAAATTTTAAGTTTAATCTGAGTGTCAAATAAAAGATTTGCTCCTGTACGTAACACACTAACTGTTGTCATAAAGCATCATGTCATCTTTCTAACATTCATGTGCTATTAAAGTGCTTTATCCAAAACTCAGTCAATACGGATTGGAGTGCTTGAGTTTGTCAAATGAAAGTGAAAGTCTTATGAGATGACGGTACCTTCAAGCAAAGTGTGTAGTATAGAAATATCTGGAGTCTTTCAGGGAGACTTTCTAACTTCCTCTTCGTCACATTGTTCTAGTGATGAAAGATGATCATCGCCCGACTCGGGCCGAAAGAGTTTCTTTCCATCACTGAGGGTCAAACGTAGAGAGCTGTAGAAACATGAAGCCACATTCAGCCAGTAGGTTCATCTCTGTAGCGCCTCGAGGGAACTTCTTAAAACTTGGTTCCAACATTTACTGGGACTCAAGGATGAACTGATGCTACACTGCACTACACACACTGATACTGAGCTACAATTTGGTAGTCAGAGGTCAAAGGTCAAGGTCATTGTGACCTCACCAACACATTTTTGGCCTTGTGAAAGCAATAACTCAGCAATGAGGGAATTTCTTCATATTTGGCAAATATTATATTATATTTGGACCTGATCAAAGGGTCAAAGGTCAAGGTCACTGTGTATGTTTAGGACATGTTTTTGACAGTAACCCAAGAATTTGAACTGTAATTATGACAGAATGTCACACTGATGTTTAACAGGACAAAATGATGAAGTGAGGGTCAAAGGTCAGCTTCACTGTGTGTCATAAATACAAAATGTACACACACTTTTCTGGCACGTTATTCATTGCCATGACTCAGGAACAGAAAAGAGACTGTGACCGTTTTTCTTGCAGCTAGAGTGGTTGCATATGACGGCGAGGCAGGAATTCTGGTTGTGGTTTGAACACCTCAAAGTACTTGGGTGATGATGTCAGGGAAAGATCATCGTCTTGCTTAAACAGTGAATAAATAAACAGTGGCACAGAATATCTTTACTTTTTCAATATTTAACCAAAACTAGGATCTTTCCCAAACTTGAACTCAAGTATTGTTGTAATCGAAACATCACCTAAAATCCAGCACCATACAGCCTCTATCAGCCCTGACAGCCAGCGGCGGGAGAAGCACTCGTATCTTTTAGTTCAGTAAAACAACCAGGACAATAACATCAAAATACTCCATCGCAAGCAAAAGTCCTGTATTCAAATACTATAATATTGAATTAAATGTTTAGTATTATATAAATATCTCTCTCAATGGCTTCCTAACAGTAGACAGAGGGCGGAGTCAGCGGGGTCCATCCTCAGGCTCAGCTCCACTCGTCTGATTCGTCGATGCATCTTCATCTCATTTGCTTCATCAGATGTGGGCACTCGTTATAGCAGAGTATCAACAAAGATGTCACCCAACCCAGTCCGTGTGCTGATACGAGTGCTAACTTCAAATCGACCATTGCGGTGCGAATGAGACAAGTGATGCTGCGGTACCTGAGAGCAGGAAGTGCAGTTACACCCAACCAGGCTGGATTATACACCTGACACAGAGAGAGCAACACTGAAGAAACCCGCTGCTCACAGGCTGTGCTGGAAGATTCACATTGAGAAAGTAACTAATGCTGCTCATAAACAATATTTATGCCCATTGTTGTGTTTTGGTTTTTGTTTTATCCCTTGCTGCTAAGGACAGAGTAAAGTTCTTCCATTCTGACTATAGGCCTGAACTATATACAGACCTGTGTGCTGAACTAAATATATATCTCAATGTAGAGGGATGACACATGCCCACGTCACATAACCTCGAAATAAAGTTTTGTTTTCTTCTTTGGATTTATGATTTATCTGATTACTTGGAATTCATTATCAATAATTAGGAACAAATCTCAGTGTGTCTCGTAATGAAACCAGATGTTTGTTTGATACAGCTGGATTTCTTTGTCTGACTTGTTTCCATGTTGGCTTTGTTTCGCAAAGAAATATCTGATGTTCATCTTGTAATAAATGTTAAATTCAATTCAGTGCTGACTCTCGTGTGCCGCGTTGTTACAAATGGCTGCCATGAACTCCCTTATTTGATTATTACTAAAATAATGATCAGAAAACGAATTAAGAACACACACATCTGCCAAAAACATCCCTTCTCCATGACAATACATCTGTTGTGGTACTTTCATTGTGATCTCTCATTATCTCCGTGTGTTTGTGTTTTGTCATATCCTCCTCTCTAATCCTTTGATAAGAGCAAAAACATTAATATTGAATGTTTTGTCTAATTAAATCCAGCCTGGATGTTTCTGTGTCCGTAGCTCCAGGGGTCGGCTGCAACCCTAATTAACTATCTTATAATTTCATTTTATTGCATTCATTAGACAATGAGGACATGAAAGAATGATAGCAGATGTCATGAAGGTTATCTGGGCTTGAGACAGAAAAAAATTCATAACGCAAAGCTTGTGTGACAAACTGGGGTTGTGGAGTTAGCACTTACACAGCAGGGAGAGTCTGATCCAAAAGATGCTACTGAGGTGCATTGTGGGAAATCTAGGAATCTGAAGTTTAATCATTTTAATCATTGAGTGATGCGGCTTCATACCTATGACCGAATCACAGCACACACAACATCACCACCTCCAGTGTGATGTTGCTTTTATACAGCAGTTAAATAAGCAACAACAGATGATGAATTGTTGTCACCTGCAGGTGTGCGCTGAAGTATCCAGGCTTCTTCCCTTCATTCTCTTCTGACCACCGGATATCATTAATGTTATTTCTGGAAATATTTCATCTGTTAATGAAACGCTAATTAACGGTTAATAAACACCTCTGAAGTAGAGTTAAAAGTCCCAGTGTCTCATGGAATGACTGAAATGAATCAAATTACTTGGTCAGAACTAACTGTTGTATACTTTATAATATACCATTAAATATGTTCATCAAAAAATATTTCTCTATTATATTCATTTTAAAAAAAGTCAACGGTGCATCATGTCTAAATTTATTTAAAATTAGCAGTAGCAGGGAAACATCATTTTTTAGAAGTATGGACAACAGCTGATTGTTGTGGATTACACTCATTCCTAAAGTGGATTAAAAGTCAGACGGACTTGAGTCTCCGGACAGAGCGGGAGAACAGAAGCTAAACAACACCACACCTTCCTCGCACTCCTCGAGCAAGGTGTCAAGGTGTAAACAAAGCACCCGCCTCCCCCTCCCGTGACGTGGCCTAACGATTGGCCATCGCTGCTGTCCGTCACCGCTGGGGGTGTGACACGCGCCTCCGCCCTCCGCCTCTATTGTCAACCGGCCCGGAGAAGAGTATTTCTTTAGAGCATGGAGCAGGAGAAGAACGACAAAGGTAAGAGCTGTGCTGCTCCGACTGGCTCAGTGTGTGTGTGTGTGTGTGTGTGTGTGTGTGTGTGTGTGTGTGTGTGGCTGTTAGCTCTGCGCGTCCTTCACTGGACTCTGCCATGAGGAGGAATTTACGCTGCTTCTTCTTTCATCTCCAAATTGAAATTTTGCCAATTAGGTTCTGACATCATCTGTGCACATATATGATAATAATTACACCGGTTTATTGTCAACTTTGGGCACTTCAGATATTATATTAGTCACAATAATGACCCAACAACATTATGAAAGGCCGTGTAGTGTCTTTGTGGTACTTTGTCTGTGACTTTTAAGTGAACTCATTGTCTTTAGTGTTATTTTCTTCTCATTGTCATGTGTTAATATATTGGAGAACAGGGATACAGGGATTCTGGACAAGTCAGTTCAAAACACGTCAGTGTTGTGAAAGGGACTGGAGGGGGTACAAAGGACCATGTGGTGGAGGAGGAGGAGGAGGAGGAGGAGGAGGAGGGTGAGAGGAGTGTGATTAATTGGCCGACTGAGACTGTGCTGATGCCCCGGGCTGGAGGCTGCAGGCTGCGCCCAGCATCAGCAGCCCCGCTGGGGGAGGAGGAGGAGGAGGAGGAGGGGGAGGAGGAGAGGGGAGAGCAGCTGGGAGTCAGAATCTCTGTCAGCTCCCCTTGCTGTGTCCTCCAGACAAGAGCTCTCAAGCTCTTTATTTACACCATCAGGGCAAAAGCACGGCTGTTTAACAGACGGATGATTTATTTAATTAAAAGAGTTCATTTCAAAATTCAACCATATGCTCACACTGATTTCAAATACATTATTTCCTGGTAAATAAATGTGTTGATCAGTTTAATCATTCGGGATATCTTCATTTTGAGGTGTTAAGACCTCCTGTTAAGGGTCGCCACACGTTTGATTCATCAGCTGATCTGGCGACACCCTCCATTCCCAATTTCATGCAGCAGACTGTGGATGGAGGAGGGAACTCCAGCAGCTCAATGACGTGGGACAAATCCAATTAATCAAATACAATAGAGCAACCGACAAACAAAAGCTTGAGATTAAGAATACTTAGGCTGGAACCAGTGATGAGAGCAGAAAGATGGAAATGACTTCTAACTATTAAACATTAGTCCTGTATTTACATTTGATTCATGCCATTCTACATGATTTCTCTCTATACTTCAAACTTGTTGCTTTCAAGTGTTGTTGGAAATACTGGGATTATATTGACTGACCCTATAACGAGTGAATTTCACCTAGAAATGTTTTTTAAACCAAACCTCACTTTATTATTTGGTTCGGTGTGTGAATGCGTGTAAGGTTTGAACTCTCCAGCTCTCTTTTTTCATTCCTGAACGGTCACACATCCCTCAGCGCTAGTTTGATCAGCACCAAAAAAGTATGGAGGTTTGATAACGCAGCCTTACAGCTTTCTGAGAACTGATTTGATTTGTGGGGCTCTTCAAGTACAGCCTTACCTCAGCTGACCTGTTTGTCCTGAGACTGAGTTCCGAGAGCTCTTCATACTTTTATAGCCTATTGTCTTTTATTTTTACCTTTCTCTTTTATGTGTGTGTGTGTGTGTGTGTGTGTGTGCCTGAAGCTTGGTATTTCCTCAAATGCTTGAAAGTTATCTGACAATGGACAATAGCAGGCAGAAACACTGTATACATCCTTTGGGCTTGCAGAGAGGATGGCGCTCTGAGCCGGCGCTGCGACCTGCAGACACACTGAAGGGTTACACTCAGGTCTGAGGCGACACTTTGTATCTGTGAAGAGAGAAGAACACGTGATAATATTCACAGACCCTTCTAGAATGTAGGAATAGTGACAGTGTGAAATATTATTGTTGCATTGTTCTTTTGTCGGAGGCGCCTGTGGCTCAGGAGGTCGAGCGGGTCGTCCGCTCATCGGACGGTCGAGGAGTTGGTGATTTGATCTCCAGCTCCTCCGGTCTGCATGTTGAAGTGTCCGTGGGAAAGATATTGAACCTGAACCAGTGTGTCACCGGTTTGTGAATGTGTGTGTGAGAAAAAAAAGCTCTGCATCCGTTTTGGTATTTAAAGCCTATAAAGCTAAACCTTATTAAAGTCGTCTAATATTTAAATCAACTTGACCAATTGAAAAAAAGATTCCAGGAGCATCTTACCTCAGGTAGGGTTTTTTTCTCTGTGTTTCCTGTCCTCTTTCTACTTCTTTTGGTCTGTATGTCTCTGTGATGGCAACAGCCGGGGCTGGAGGCTTCATGTTCCTCTGTTCGTATTCTCATGAACACGATATCTCAGTAACGCCTTGACTGAACTTCTTCAGATTTGGCACATTCAACTGATTAAATCTTGGTGGTCAAAGGTCAAAGGTCAAAAGTCACTGTGACCTCATTAAACACTTTAAGCCATAACTCAAGATTTCCCACAGCAATTATGCCGTATTCGACAAAGATGGTTTTATACAAATGGTTTTATTGTTTTATTCTTGGTGGTTTCTGGATAAACAGGGATGTAGCCTGAAGCTAGTCTGAGTGGCAGAAACAGACAACCACAAGGTGGTAATTCTAGTTTTTCTTTTTACAGTAAATATACAATTTTTATGGGCATTTTCCTCATCTCACTTCCTGTGACCAGGAGCCACACCCACAGCTTCTCTTAGGAACTGTTCACATGTGGATCACAAGGGACTGTCAGCTGATCAGGTCTCACTTCCCCGCTCTATATGCAAACAGACATGCATGTGTTGCTGTTTTTAGCCAGTCTGACTGTGACAGATGGGTCCACTGTCATACTGAGTAGTCAGTCCTTCACTATGGCCCAGGAGAATGTGGCCACATGTGGTGAGTGATCAGATCTCAAATGCGTCCTCAATGCGTCCTCAATGCGTCTTTGGTGTGTTCACACTTATACTTCGAGCTGCTTTTCATGGGCTTTATAACATCTGATATTCATTTTGTGTTCATCTGTAAGGATGCACACAACTAGTGCTCTGTATGACTCCAACACATAGGGAGAACGTGAACAGGTATGTAAGATCCAGTGGTTCATCTCTTAGAACATAATCACATTGAAATACTTCAGATCTTTGTATTTTTTCCATTTACACTCACAGGCTTTGCCTACATAACGTGAGCCTTGAGTTTTCTGAGCAGCTGGCTCCATTATCCAAGCCCCGTCAATACTGTTTATCCTGCTGATGACATCATCACTACTGGACATCTGGGTCCAGTGTGTGTGTGTGTGTGTGTGTGTGTGGGTGTTGGGATGGCATGGTAAGAGTGTGAGATGAGATTTGACACACAGCCCCCTTCTTAGTATCTCCCAAGCCCTCAGTTATGTCCCTGCTGTTACCAGCATTGGCCAGATTATTGCTGGCCAATGGGGGGGGTTCTCTGATAGCCGTGCTGTAACACTGAGGTGTTCTGGGTAAATGACTGCTGTGTCTGGGCACTCCTTGTTTGACTGTAGCCGTGTTTTCCATTGCTTGAGTGTTTTCTTTTGTTCCTCTCCTTTTGTCTAACTCCTCTCCCTCTGACTACCCCTCCCTCTTTTGTATTGGTATCCCACAGTGCTTTGCTTTAGGCCAACATTTCCAGCCTGCTGTCTGTCCCTATGAATATCTCAAATATCTCTTTCTTCAAACCTCTCTCCACCGTCCCTGGGTCCAGGTGTTTGCCTACAGGTGATGCCTCTGCCCTCATAGTTGGAAATCATGGAAGTGGCTTTTTTTTTAATGTTACGTTTTTAAGAGGAGGGAGGGGAGGGGTCAAACGTATTCATAATAGTAATATATAGTAACACTATTAAATGAAAGAACATCTTTAGGCTACCAGGCATATACTGTATGTATATGCATTGTTATTTCAGTGGAGATACACTGTTCCCAGATGAGAACCGCACCAATAGCAACTAATAAATTCCATGATAAACATGCTAGTGTAGTGTAGTACTGGTCGTTGCCATGGTTACTATAATAACGGTCATGGCTTGGTTAGGTTCAGGAGAAGACCATGATTTGGGTTAAAATAATTACTTCCTCAACATTAGACGATCTTAGTCGTCATGGTTACAATATTAACAATGAGGTTAACTTTGTCCTGTGGTCGTGGATAAAAGAAGAAACATTAACTGCTACTTTCACATGGGAACGGAACAGCGCTCTCCTGTGTCATACTCATCCATCCACCACAACCTCCTCCTGACGTGGACTCTGTCTCTCTTTATACTACGTCACCGCACTTTTCCTTTTGCTCCTGTCATAATTACTACGACCACTAGATGTCGCCTAGCAACAAAACCTAAGTATGGGTCATAGTAACCAGCTGCACAGACGACCTGTGGGCTCGTTTTTTTTACAGGACACTGTCTCACTTCATCCATACGTAATATGTTTGCTTTGCTGTAATTCATCCCACCCACAGATTCAATGTTGGACAGCAGAGGCAAACTGCTTAGTCAGTCACAGACAGGTTTGGAGGTGTGGAGTTAAACTGCAGACAGCTCTGCTCTTAATGTTCGAGTCCTACGTTCAGCAAAGCATTTCTTCACTGTTGAATGGATGAATGAATGAATGAGTGCATGTCCTGTGGATGAAGATGAAGGGAAGGTAGTTGGCAGTAAGATGTTAAAAATCAGTAATGAGTTCAAAGACTGGTTTGGGTGATTTATCAGAGCATGTCTGCCTCTCTCTGCCCTGATCTCTGTCTTCCTGCCTGTCGGTGCTTGTGAGGAGACTGACTGCATGATTGCAATGCCTGTGTTACAAAGCTCAGGTGTTGAACTTCAAGTCGGAACACGGCCGGCATCCGCGGCTTACAGCTAATGTGTTTGGATAGTTCAGCCTCTGTCAATACAAGTTCAGCAAAGCCTCTTTCACTTTCTTCACCGCCAGAAGGAAGAGCAGCCTGTCCAGTGAGCGGACGGTTGGTGGTTTGATCCCCAGCTCCTCCGCTCTGTAAAGTGAAGTGATAGTGAACCCCACGTCGCCCTGATGTGTGACTGTGTGTGTGTGATAGAAAAACACGAGTGAAATAAGTAACTTGAATGTCTGCTTAATGGTTTGAAGTCAGGAGGGAAAAGTCTGCGTTGAGTTTTCAGTGTGAGGAGATTGTTTCCAGTCTGGATGCTTTATTCTCCACCCTGGACTGTGAGCTTATTTTCAGATGGATGAACACTGTGGTGTGTATTTTGTGTATTTTAAATGACTTTTTCCTCCCTTCCAGGGACTCATTGGTTTCAGTTCATTTCTTTATGCTATCAAAATCAACTCACACAGACTTAAATCTGCTCAACATAGCTAACGCATCTTAATGAAACATAATGTCCACACTGGTTTTTGACACTTTTTAGTAGTGTTTTAATTAGGGCTGTCCCCTAATAGTTGACCACATGTTGGTCAAAGAGAAGTCTTAGTTGACCAAGTTTTGATTGGTCGGTTGGTCACAAAGTAAAAAATCAAACTCCACAGGTAGTTGGGACACTCAGTCACTCAGTCAGTCATAGACAGACATTGTTAACAGAGCTGGTCCCTGTGGTTATTAGATGGTAGATTCGTCTTAACCGGGCACAATTACTGTTCAAATAATAAAGGGACATTAAGACGTAGTTGGATGAACAGCAGCAACAACAATAGTAAACACAGGCCAGTCTGTTACAGTACATACATTACATGTGGGACAGCACATCCAGAGTGTGGGATCACATGAACATACATGGCAACGTGCAAACACTTGCCTTTCATTCATCAGCCTCAGACATGGCTTGTCATTTGAAACATCCCAGTAGCCTAACGTTAGCCACTTAGCATGGCCGCTTGCTCTAACGTTCTCCTTACTGGACTCAAACCATTTTCTGATGCCCCCCAAAAATACATAATACATATGAAGATATGTTCAAAAAATGAAAGTAATATCATGAACGTGTGATGACGAGTTGACTAATGTCTTAAACTAAAGACAAGTCAACCAGGAAAGTTTTGCTTGGGGCAGCCCTAGTAAGTTTGTCTTCATCTCTTCTGCTGTTTGTGCTCCTCAGTAGATAAAAGAGAGATCGGTGATGATAAGAGAAAGAACACACACACACACACACACACACACATGACAAACATGACCACCAAGTGTCTCCCACATGGTAGTGAGGGATTAGGGGATGGAGATAGAGGGATGAAAGAGCTAAGGATCGTTGGCGCCTCAGCCACATCCAAAGAAAAGTAAACTGAGAAAAGTGGTGTGGCTTGGGTTTGGTCCAAAGTAGATGCGTTTAAAGAGATGTGGATGGAGGTTTAACCTTCCTTACCTTAAGGGAGCAGTGTAATGTGAGTTGCAAGGGTGGTGTTTGGCTGAATGAGGCACCAAGATCCCATTAAAAGCTAGCTGCAGTTTGCTAAATGGTTCACAGATGCTAGGCGAAGTCAAAGATGGTCAATGTAGAGGGATTTTAGAATTGCCTCAGAAAAGCCAGAAACCAAGACTTCCTACATCTCGGAGCAAAAGTTTAGTCCATGAATCTGGGGATTAGATCCTGTGTTGTGGGACCTTACCTAAGATGATGTCTGTTTCTCCAGCTGTAAGCTTAGATTGAGGATTTCTTGTATCCCAGGAAACTCAGGTTTGTATTCATAATGACATTAACATCTGGTTCAAGCCATATCTGTGACAACAAGTCCACCCCGTCACCTCGACTGACCCACAGTCACCAAACTCTCTGGCTCTTAATCCACAGTCACTCCAGCAAAACGTCCTTTACTTCCAAGGCAATAGTACAGTAACATCTTATCATACCACAGCACAGGCGTTACCTTAATAGTACTATGTTCATAAACATATTTGATGTATGTTGTGCTTCACTGTTGTATTTTCAAGTTCACCATCTGTCAATCTGTGAATGTGAGTGAGTGAGTGAGTGAGTGACCACAGGACTCTACGGTGCCTATAGCGATCAGAACGCCTTGAATAATTATCAGGCAAATGCATCGACCTAACTCGGTCAACGTTTTAATACAGCTTTGATTAGTGTGGAATTTGCCCATTAAGATTTGTGACTTGCGATTTAAGTGTTTTGTTGACGAGACTTGGGACTTAATATACAAGTGAAACTGCAGCATCTATTTTCAAAACGTCTATTTTAGTAAAAAACAGACATGGGTGGGGCACAAAGCAAAATAAGAATAAACAGTTATACAGACCTGGAACCAGTGAACCAGTGGTTACTGCACCGAAGTATAGATAAAGAAAAATAAATAGAAATTATGCCAAAAATGTAATGTCCAATTTTATGTGACATTTTGTGGATTAAAAAATACCAGTGTGAAAAGATTAGGAGATTACATATCAGCCAGGTTGGGTGTGTCTGAGTTGTTCCCACTGAGGAGAGTGTGTGTGTGTCTGAGTTGTTCCCACTGAGGAGAGTGTGTGTGTGTCTGAGTTGTTCCCACTGAGGAGAGTGTGTGTGTGTCTGAGTTGTTCCCACTGAGGGGAGTGTGTGTGTGTCTGAGTTGTTCCCACTGAGGAGAGTGTGTGTGTGTGTCTGCGTTGATCCCACTGAGGAGAGTGTGTGTGTGTCTGAGTTGTTCCCACTGAGGAGAGTGTGTGTGTGTCTGCATGCAGCCGCTTAGAGAAGAGCAACTGCAGACAGTGTCTTTTTTCAGATTGCCGCTCCACGCGCTTCTAGTTAAAAATCTCTGAACTACCTTTTTTTTTCAGTCAACCAATCAGATGGGGCGGGACTCGTCACCCTGGTAACCAAGATAATGGAAGAGGGGCTTGTTATGGCCATGTGTGTCTATTCCCGAGCTGTAGAGCTGCCACAGAGCACCATCACACCGCTGCTTTCATTATTAGACATTGCTATAAATGTGTGCAGGAATTTCCCACATTATAGATAGATTTGCAATACCTGCAATACTGTACTGCTGGCCAATAATTCACAACACTTTTCTTTCAGAAATGCCAAAGTAATTTAGCAATTAAGCAATTTTAGTTTAAAGTGATTAAGCAGCAGTGTTACCGTTACGTAGCTTGTCCACCAGAGGGCGCTGACAAAATGCTGAAATGTTGCACTTTAATAATCAAATTCATTGAATAATTAGAAAGTGATGGTTCTGTCCGATGTGTTGATGCTGAGAAAGTGTTTTTCAGAGTGCATCATTGCTCTGTCCGTATCGTGTATTTGTTGCTAATGACATGTTTTCATGTGCCTGCCCTCATAAAAGTTAAAGATGGGAGGTGTCCACTTGATAACCCCAGCTACACCCACTGCTGTCCTCCAACACCCCAGCCAAGTCCCTTCAGGCAATGAAAAGAGTGTCATCTCAGTGGACTGTAACAGCGTGTAGATGTGTATCCATGGAGTCCATACGGAGGACAGAGTGAAGACTCTGCTCCGTGCTGATGTGTTGCTCCGTTACATGTCAGAGAAGTTCAGATGTGAGAGGCCTGTTGAAGGTGTTAGATTTACATTGTGTCATCACATTTTTCCTGCTATGCCTCATGCACAGCTGTTGTTGTGCTTGGGTGTTCACTACGGGTATTACACACACACAGACACACACACACACACACACTGTACAAACACACTGTACACACACACTGTACACAGACACTGTACACAGACTCTTGCTCATTGTTTTAAACTCTTGGGTGCAATCATTCCTTCACCAACATGTCTCCCTGCCCTCATGGAGAGGGTTCACACCTCTTCACTCCTCTCACATGTTGTTATGCTGAAATTAAAAAAAAAAAAAAAAAACATTTTTCTCTTATCAAGTGTGAATTGATTTTGTTTTGTTTTTTACTTTAGCGTAACAAAATGAAAAAAAAAATGGAAGAGACCTAAACACTTTCTGAATGCGCTGTGTGTGTGTAGATGGGTGTATGACCTATACTGCAGCCGGCCACCAGGGGGCGATCCAGATGTTTTGGCTTCACTTTTGGCAAGCAGTGATGATGACCATCTTTATATACAATCACTGGTCCACACATATACGCACGCACAAACAGATGTTGCCTCCCCAGCTGTGAAACAAAGAATGAACATCATTTAAGTCAGAAGAAGGAGAGGCTTCATCTGGACCTTACACCACCTCCTCCGTCTCCTCCAGGTACGTTCATGAGTAGATTAATGCATCAGTGTAGGTCACACCGTCTCTCTTCATCTCACACCATCAAAGTCTGTAGCTTCCTCTTCACTGGAAGGAGACTGAGAGAGCATGTGGCGAACAATGCTGATTTCAAGAGCTGAACAGAAGCTCCTGGTTGTGTGTTTAGAAGGTGTGAGCACAGCTCGGGCTTCCAGACTAAACATTTATAACAGAGAGTATGGAGCAGACACTGGGAGTTGAACAAAGACACGGTTATTTCTCTAATTATCCCCCCGGAGTTACTCACATAAAAAAAATGGGCTATTCATTTAACAAATGGTGATAGAAGCTGATTTGCAGCATAAAATCCAACACAAATAAGAAACTGCAGTTTGGTGAATATAAACTAATTGTAACTTTTTCTTACCTAAGAAAGAGCAAACTGTTCAGTCTGTCAGTTTTCTTCCTCATCTTGAAGTCTAACAATCACACTGAGTGCAAGTCCGTGCTCTTCCTCATGGGCCTCCAACATTTCTGAATAAAACCTTTAAAAAGGTTCCTGAGTATCTGATCAAAGAGGATGTAAACAAGCCGAAGAATCTGACTGATTTTACTACAACTTTTTCTATTAGACAGTTGTTGATATTTGATAGATTGGACACATCTCAGTCGGTACTGAGTACTGTTCGCTCCGCTTGTTTCTTCAGTATCTTCAGATCCAGACGTCTGCTCACTGCTTATAGTTATAAGGTTATAAGGTTGTAAAAAGCGTGATGTGACCTCAAACAGTGAGAAAGTAGTCGGTCGTCACTTACGGAAAAACTCTGTGCCAGTAAGGATTCCATTTCCTGTTGGGAGGATATACGGCCGCCTTGTTGTTATAGTCTGATCATAGATAAAGGCTGTTTATTAAAAAGCCTGCAGGGGAGGACAAAAGAGAAAAACACCAACCCCCACAGAGAGAGCAGTCTAAGCCTAATAACACACACACACACACACACACACACACACAAGAAATATGCTCTTTGACACACGCACTGCAGTCTGGACGCGCGCAGGTCCTGCCCGTACCTATCGCCTGTGCATTCCTGCACACCAGAATGCAAGTGGAACAAGACGAGCTGAGTCTGTCTTAAGGCCAGTGATTGGCTGGAATGTGATGGAGCAGATTCATGCTATGGTCAAAAAGTCTTGCAGCTCACTTCTTTACAGGAATGAAATGCCACAGATTCTCATGCGGACACAGACTTCATTTAGCAGAAAGGCTTGCAGGCAGCAGGAATGCACAAGCAAGCGCGTCTGGATTGTGGTGTGTTTGTGTGTAAATGTGTGTGTGTGTGTGGGTCACAGGTGTGTATCTACAGGTATTCAGCACCTCAGGCTTTTCTTTCCTCTGATTTGTCTCCTTTCATCGTCCTCTGTTCATCCTTCTCTTCATTTTTTGACCTTCCTGCCTTGTGTGCACACGCTCATTGACAGTAATGTGTTGCGCAGCTGTCCGACCACGTGTGTGTGTGTGTGTGTGTGTGTGTGTGTCATATGCAGCTCATACTGTAATGTCTCCAGTGTGGCTACCAGCCGTCCACAGCACCTCTGTGTCTCTTTCTCCTTATATAACTCTCATTGCACTTTCTTTCTCATACACATGTGGCTGACCGCATGTGACCATGACGACTTCCAGTCAGCTGTTAGAAACACCAAAATCACACCTTGTTACCAAAGGTGAGCGGGCCTTTGCTGCTGGGGCTCCTCGGCTCTGCAGCTTCCTGTCTGCAGACAGGTCAACTTCAGCGACTTTTATGGACTGTTGTTTTTATTTTATATTTTAGTTTGATTTTATTATCTGCATTACTGTTTCTATGGTAAAGCACTTTGTAACTTTGCTTTTGAAAGGTGCTATATAAATAAAATTATTATTATAAATATTAATGAAAGGATAAGGAGGAAAGACCCAGAAAAAGAGACATAAAGAATTGTATGATTCTCACACACAGAAACTGAAACTGTCTATAATGAGTATAATCTGCTTACAACTTCCCAAGGGCACTTTGTGTATAGGCACACACACTCGACTATATTGTTCCTAGTGTGTACAGACTGACATCTGTGCACCCATGGGCGTGTTGGTCTTAATATCTTGAGGCAGCCTGTTTTCACCATTGAAAATACCTGGTCTGAAGTCAGTGACGCAGTCGTCATCCTGACATCAGTGAACCACTTTCTGCACCGTGGCAAAAGAGCGCAGTAACATTATGTGTACATGACCGTTGTGCCACTGTGTTTCCCTTCATTAAATCATCTGAAAATAACAGCAGGCTACACCTTTACATCAGACTGGTCGGTTATAACCTTATAAATAATACAAATATATTTCCTGCTGTTGCTGTGGAACAGGTTCCTCTGCAGAGAAGCATTCTTTCTTACTTCCTGGCTGTTTTAGTAGCAATCCGCCAATGTGCAGGTGCACCTGGCTTTTAAAGGGAATGGGAGATAGTTGCTGTGTTTTATTGCGTGTTACGCCCCCAAAACGTACCAATGATTAATTCGCACCACCGTTTCAAACCGTGCGCCTGGCGCTGCGACTGTTTTCCACCGTTTAACTAGCGAAAGTGGATTTGGACACGCCCTGAATGTACTCGCTCCATGCGCTTCCATCATTAAAATACGGCCCCAAAGTGTTCAGCTGAGCTCTCTCTCTCTCTCTCTCTCTCTTTGCTTTTCCTTTCTCTGCCTGAAGCCGCTCCTTCTCTTTCTACTCGCTCCAGCGCGGCACATCTGCCATGTGTGGCTTTTTGGCAAATTTTTTCGTTAAATGTTAATAAGCAGGGCCGAGCATTTCTTTCCAGGCGAACGTGTGTATGTGTGCGACCGTATGTCTCGTAGTGACTGTAGGTGCATGTGTGTGTGTGTGTGTGTGTGTGTGTGTGTGTGTGTGTGTGTGTGTGTGTGTGTTGTTGGCAGGCCCTCTCCACTCCTTATTTATACAAGGCCCGTGTGCTAATGGCAAGGCTGAAAGTCAATTTCACGCAAAGTTTCCATTCTGTTATTATTTTAACCCACTTTATCCTTTCTCTCTCTTGATGCAAATGTCAGCTATTCTGCATGGGGTCTGATCACCGTGGTTACCCTAATATCCAGGGCAACACACCTTTAAAGAAATAAAGAAAGAAATGGTGTTTGTTGGTAGATTTATAATGTTTATATATAGCTGTATGATTGGGAGTGTGTGTGTGGGTGTGTGTGTGTGGGTGTGTGGGTGTGGGTGTGTCCCCCGCTGCCACACTGAGCCATCTGTGCAGTGGAATTCTTGAGTAAATAGCAGCTCCACATCTCTAACAAGAGGGTGAATGGACAGCAGAGCAGAGCTTGAACAAGGCCTCACTCTTCTCCATCACACAGAAACACAGTCACAGCGTCTGCTTCGCTCTCTCCCTCTGCACACACACACACACACACACACACACACACACACACACACACAAGGTCTTAAACACAAGTGGACGTGTCATCCAGCAGGCATCGGGTGATTGTATTCATTTCCAGCGGACGGTCAGACGTTTGTAGTACCTTCTATCGACCTCTGTCTTACTGCTGTAGCAAAGTACGACACAGTTAAAGCTACACTAGTTGATGTTTGTATGCAAACACAACATGAAATGAGCATGTGTGATGTTAATGTGATGATCCCATAGAAAATGAGAAGAAAAAAAAAACGACAGTGACGACGAACCTCATCCAGCCATGTTCTCTCCCGGCTAGCTGCACACCCAGTCCTCATGCTGTTTAGAATAGCATGATGCGTCCTTGTGATTATGTGGGGTTTAGGCTGCTGCACGGTCTTTATCATGCGCCGTGCCCTTCTCCTTCTGTCCAGCATGTACTGCCTGTACGAGTTAAGCAGACATGTGAAACTCATTAAGCGTTTTCTCATTACCTCATCATCTTCTCTCTAATACTCCTCTTCTTGCCTCTCATTAGGCTGTAAATCTGAGCCTAGCTCTCAGGATTTACTGCACAATTTGTGTCCACAAAAATATGTGTTTTCCTTGGCGGTGTGTCTTCACCTCGAATTATTGCCAGAGAGGAAAATAACAAAAATCATTTCATTTTTGTGGCTTGTTTTCTTAGTGCTGGCTGTTTCGAATGGCGTTGCCACAGATGGGAGTCACCTACTGAAAGTAACTTGGCAGCTGTCTGAACAGAGACCTCACTTGTCATCTAGCTGTCTTAGACTCTTCCTATCACTGATCCTACAACGAGGCTGGTTCTATGTTAGTCCGTAGTAGTAATCGTATCCTTGCGCATCGTAATTATCAGAAGCTGCAGCAGCAGCGATGGAATCAAACAGTGATGGCAGCTAGGTAATATAAACACAGTGTTTCCCCTATATTCACTCAGATTCACCAGATTTCACATGATCATTACTATAATGTGCTACTTAATGCTTTTCACTCGCACTCTGTGTGAGGGCGACATCACCAAATATTATCTTGGAATGGTTTTGAGTCGTGGACTAGTGCATCAAGACCTGCCGCCCGTCCCGTATGACACGGGGTCGTCCCGTATGACACGGGGTCGTCCCGTATGACACGGGGTCGTCCCGTATTTGAAAATAAAATGCTGCTCCCTGTATTGAATCAATACGGGATGCGATAATGTGATGTCAAGTAAAACCAAAGCAGTTATAGCCAACAAGTGGATCGGAGAGGTTTGTCATTGAGCACTAACTGTCCAGCTCTGTGTGCTGTGGAAAAATTCAGCAGACAGCAGAGCAGCGCTACAGCGTGGCTACAACTGCTTTGGGTTTACCTGACATTACATTATTCACAGCACTTTGAGGACACGACGTGTATGAAAATATAGGACAAACTGCGTCCCGTATTGATTCAATACAGAATTTTTAATTTCAAATACGGGACGAACCCGTATAATACGGGAGGCAACCCTTAAAAAAACCTGAAATATGTTTCATGTAGCTGGTGCTGAGGAATCCTGAAGTGTGGCCAGGCCAGACAGGATATGGAGTCCCTGTAGTGTGTTCTGAACCTGTCCAAAGGAACGCAGGTTTGAATCTCTCTCTCAAGCTCTCTCTTTTATTTTGCTACACTGCCTTTTTGCCTTTATTAGAGCTGCAGTGAGAGAGACACTGTGAGGAAAAGCTGTGGTGAGAGATGGGTGACGTTAGCAACAAAGGGGTTTCGGGCCGGACTGGAGCCACTGAGGCGCCGCACCAGCAGCTGCTGTTCAGGTACAGTGTTGAGTTTGGAGGTGACCCGTATTTTGGAAGCACTCTGAGCCATATACGTAATTACTGTCCGGTTTGGGCATTTACAGGCGTAAAGAGGAAGTAAAAGAAGTCATTACATGTCCTACGTAGACAGATGGACTGATTACAATAGAAGCGTCTGTGTTCCATCAGACACGCGTTGAAACACATTCTGAGTAGAAATGGCATAAAAGAGAGCGTAGCCTCATTTGTGACCTGAACACTCTTCATGTGTTAAGCTCACCGTATACAAACCCTATGGAAAACTCGGTGGAAAGGTTCAAATGAAGGCAGTTATGTAATGCTTCAGATACTGGAATGATAAATTGTGCCGCTGCTGGGATGTTTTCGCTGGAAAAAGTTTAGAAACATTGGATTTAAGGTTGGTTTTGAAATGTTACCTTTCCAGACAGACAGTGTACACATGTGGGATCATGGGGGATATCTGAGGGCACACCCAGCTACTGGATGACAGCTGAAAACGCTACGTGACCAATTCCTAGAGTCATGTACAAGTAGGGAGGTTACAACTTGGGCCCCGCCACCTTCACAAGCTCCAATCAAATCAATGAGCTCATTCTTTTAGTCCCCAAAGCTCATGACCACAGGTGAGGGTTCTTACACAGATTGAGAGACTTGCTTTCAGGCTCTTGCCAGATAACCCATCTTGATTTTTCACATGGTAAGTATATTTATTTCTATATAAAGACTGTGAACGTCTCAAAACTCTCAATGCAACGGAGAAATGCAGAAACAGCCCATATTCAGAAACTGTGCCTCAAAACCTCCCGTCATTACTTCCGTAATTTTGTGATGTCACTATGCACTCACCCCCAGCACGGCCTACCTGGACCCACCTGGACCCACCTGGACCCACCGGCCAGCCTCGCAGGCAACTGCTCTGTTTTTATTCCATCTCTCTGAAGGACTCTTATGAGAGCTTTCTTTATCCTCTCCAACCATCTTCTCAGCTTTAAATCTTTATTATTATAAAGTTATTCTACCGATCAGTGGATGCGATTTATCAGTTGTGTTGTTGTCAGTCTCTCTCTTGTTGTGGATATAGAAAGTTTAAATAACACACGGGAAACATGTAAAAAAAAAAGAAAAAGGGAGCTTTCAGATGAATGTGGAGGCTGCGTGTTTTGAGGCTCCGCTCTTGCCTGTCTGAACACAGCTTTCCTGCTGATGCGGCATCAGTCCAACCATCTGAAATACTAGAAGAATGCATGTTCGCACTGATGAGCCAGACCTCGTGTGAGAGGAAGACGTGTTGCGTTACTGGAATAACTATAATCAGTCCCTTTATATAGCTTGTTTTTGCTCTGTAATGTAGAACTGATGGAGACTTATTCATTATTATATATTAGGTTTCAGTAATAAGAGGAAAGGAATTTAAGATATTGATCAGATAGTGTTTCACAGCTGAGTACGGTTGGTTTTCCTAGCACGAATCACATGGACTCTTATGTGGCTTCTTCTTCCTGCCGTCTTTGATCTTTTAGTAGAGCGCGGTAGCTGTATAGTTATTCACATGACTTATGTTACACTGGAAAGAAAAGTCTTTGAGATTAGATTTCAGCTTCAAACTGCTGTTTGTTTTTTCAGTCTTTCTTGGAAGAGAGAAGAAGGAAAGCAGTAGCATGTACAGAAAGCTAAATCTCTGGAAGAGGTTCGTGTGGTTGCGCTGAGGATTGCCTTGAAAATTAACTTTCTGTCCCGATGTTTCTCCAAACGGTTGAGTTGTACTTGTATTGACCAGGTGACAGATGCATTAGAGGAAGGTGCAACTTGAAAACAAGAATACGTATATTCACATAGGGACTACTTCAATTAGCAAGTCATCCAATTAATCCAACACGCTGCATTTAAAACCTTACCAGTAGTGTTGCAGGAAGGTTTGTTTGAGGGTGCATGGTGGGAGAAGAGAGGTCATGGGGTCTGTCTTTGGAGGATGAATGTATTTGAATGTATTCAGTGCATTTCATTGGTATTCATTGATGTTCTTGTGTTTCAAATACATGGGCCAGACATGGCCCTCAAACAGACCGGGGGATGAGCACGTGGATCAAAGGTCCATGGGTGTAAAGCAGGAAGCCCTCCACAATAAGGATGTGAGTCTCCTCCTTACGCTCAGACTTTGGAACCATCTCAGTATCCAGGGAGATATTAACACCATGCGACTTCTCAAACTTCACCGGGTTCTCCAACCATGCGTAGATGGTGCTCATCATGGCGTCCATGTCCAAAGCAGTAATGACTAAAGTCATCCTGATGTCTCACACAACAGCTGGGCAGGTTCTTGATCAGTCCGTTGGTGAGGGTGGTTTTCCCTCCGTCGGTTACGCCGCCGCCGATGATATACTCGATAAACCGGTCCAGGAGGTCGGTGATCAGACGGGAAGAAAGCTTAAGAAAAGAGAAGGTTGCAGCAGGTAATGTATGAGCGACCGCCGCAGGAAAGCTCACTTTGGAGGTTTTGAAGTATGATGCTGTGATTAAAAATATTCAGTTGCATGTGTGAACTCTTAGAGGCTGGTTCCCAGACAGGAAACACAGCTGGGATTTGGATAAATACTGGTTGGCTGGTTGGAGCCTGCTCTCTCACCACTTAGGAGCCAGCGGTGTGTGGATCGCCCAGTCACTCACTCACACACACCCAGATTCCCTTTGCTTGATAGCTTACAACCTGAATAACCCTCATGTTCAGTTTTCCTACCTGCATACCGAACAGAACCATCAGGCAGCATGGCGGGTGACTGAGGTGTGTGTGTGTGTTCATATATATATATATATATATCAAACTCCAAACACACACAAAGAGAGAGATGACTTCCAGGAGCGTCTGCACTATAAATACCATGTGACAGTAAGCTGGAGCAGGATGATGAAACATCTTGCTCCACCCTGTGTCTCCCTCTTGGACTCAGTGGAAAGAGATGAAGTCATTTCACTTCCATCCCGAGGATCACGCACCACATTGCAGAGCATATGGCTTTTATATTGCACTGATGTGATTCCTGTGTATGGCAAATACCATTGCCTCCTTCCTGCACTGTAAAAAATATCCTCAGTGTGGGTGAATAGGTTCTCAGTGGTGTTTTATATATACTGTATATTTAAAAGACTACCAGGAAGAAGTTAACTAGAACTGGAAACAAATTTAGTATAATATATATATTGTCTGTTTATTCCCCGATTATTTATATTCCTTTAGTCCGTAAGGGTTTTTCCTAAAAGTATTCCAAGTTGAATACTGTTGTGCACTCCATTGCAGACTGTCCTATCACTTTGCCATCTGTGCTGTGACTGCTGTTCAGAGACTGAAAAGTGTCCGGCGGTGGAGCGGCTTGTGCCGATCCCGAACGTACCGTTTCCTGGCCGTTTGAAAGTGACGGCTCACCGGCATGAAATGTTTTTTTCCTCTCCCTCGTTCTGTCGCTGGGTTGTGTGAGCGATGCTTTTGAAATGACAGTAAAGTGATTTTTTTTTTTAATTCGGATTGTGACTCTGAGCTAACATGGCAGAGGTTAGCCTAGCCACCTTAGCCAGTCTGATATCGATAACAGAAATATACAGCTAACCAACCAAATAATACCTGTACCACATACCACACATAAAACTCCACGTCACGGATCATTAACCATGTGATTTGCATTGTATTTATCATTCATCATAAATACTTTGAGTAGCCAGTTGCTACAGTCGAATACTGTTTTCTATCTGCAGATAGTCTGAAATGACTATGTAAGTATATTGATTACAGCTTATGCCCCTGGATCTATATCCTCATATATCTACGTCTATATTGGTATTAATAATGATTATCATTCATCAGTGTGGGCGCTCATATTCTTATTGTTATAATTATCTTTCTTGATGTGAACGGCCCTTTGATCTTACAACTACTTGTACTTAAAAAGACACGTTCACTCCCAGCAGAAGGGCTGCCACTGAAGACTGTTTTTCTATCACTTAATCAATCAAATATTTTAGCAATTAATCTAAATGATTAATTTTCCCCCAGAAAATCTAAATGACACTCTGGCATGATCAATAATCCCAGATTCAGATCTTAACATTTACACTTATTCAGAGTGAACTCTCAGGCAGACGCAGACTTCTGAGAGTGTTTATCAGCTACGAGAAGATATCAAAAACTACTAATGAACAGACAATTACACATGAAGTAATCCTTCACATTTGTGAGTGATCTCACTGTGCGCCATAAAAAATGATCATCACAAAAGAACAGTGGTTAAACAAGACTCAGAGTGAAGGGATTTGTGATGTGCTCATCCTCCCAAAGTCAGACACTAACCAGCTGATTTTATCTTTATCTTATCCATACACTTATTGATCCAGCTCACACTATATACTGCTTCTTTATTCTTACTAAATAATTGTTTCTTTTTTTTAATTGTCATTTAAGAAGTTTGTCATTTTGTCTCAAAAGAATAGCTTGAGGACTGGATTGGAATTGCTGGGGCTGTTTGTCTCAGACAGCTGCTCAGTTCATAGTGAACCAATATAATCAGTTAGATAAAACAGATGTAAATACCTCTTTGATAGATGCTTGCAGGTGGTTTGATAAAGTTCTTGTTGGCCTTTTACTTTTCATTGCACTTACATTAAAATAAAGTTCAGTGATAGTTGTCGAGTTATAGTCCAGTTACCTTCACTGCACCTGGTTCTGTGTCCAGTGCAGCCTCTCTGCTCTGCTGTTCACTGTGTGTGTGTGTGTGTGTGTGTGTGTGTGTGTGTGTGTGTGTGATGTTGACTCATTTACATTGTCGAGGTCATTGATTATGGCGACTAATCAGAGCAGCCCTACTGTCATGACAAAGTGAGCACTGTTGCCACAAGTGTCAAAAACAGAAGAATGCCACACAACAGAGTGTGATCATATTATTTAACGCAGAGCACCGCATTCTATCCAGCCTGGATTCAAACTGAATTTCTGATCATACGCTTGTTCAGTACGTTAATATATAACCACACCCACCCCGGATCTCATCCTCCTTCATCCGCCCTTCATTCCAGTCATCCTTCACTAAACCATCTGGCCTTTCAACAATGTTCATGATTTCCAGGTGCAGCTGTATTTGGGCGAACCACATTAAATATGTATGAGCAAGTGGACAAACAGTCTGTCTTAAGGACATCAGTGCTGACTCATACTGACAATACTCACATCCAGGACAGGAAACAAAGAACACAAAACTAGGCTTTTGGAAATAGAAAGGTGAAGCAAGGGAAGCTTACATACATATGTAATTACTATCTAATAAGCGCAGGGACCAGTCATGTAATGATGTCTGGCTGTGACCGACTGAGCGTCACCACTTCCTGTGGTGGTTGCAATTTTTCCAGCACATAAAAATGTAAAAATGTACATATGTTGCAAACCAAACAATAAAAGTTTGTACACGCTCAGTGCAAATATGTAGATGTGCTGCTGCCAGCTACGTTGGTTGCAGAGCTGCCATCATGTTTACGGAGGATGCTGAGGGAGCTGCCACTCGCAGTCTGAAAGCATCTGTAGCCAGACTGTTGTCGAGAAAATGGTCAGTATATGTGCTGTGGGTCCACTGAAGAAAAGTGTTAGCAAACTTTTTTTTCTTGAGTGGTAGATTGTTCCCTAAAGTCCCTGAATGTAGCACCACTGTAGCTGAATAGTTACAGTTCGTGCCACATCATTGGTTCGATTCCACCAGAGGCCCTTGTTTGCATTACTGCATCTCTTCCCCCTTGGTTCCTGTCTGTCTCTTCACTGTCAGCTGGCTAATGATAATATTGATACTTGATTGGTTTCAAATCAAGTATTTATCTTTTGTGTTAAATACTCAATGACTAATCAAAATGAAAGAGAGAATCCACTTTATTTTACTCTTTTGTGCTTCCCCCAATTCATATGTTTTGTGTTTTAATTACATAACACATGTAAAAGCATGTGTAACATGAGAATAGCAACAGCTATAAACTCTTTGTGCAACACATTAGTTTCATGCAGTGTTTTGAAACAGGGTATATATAGATTCTTGTTGGTGTATTATGTTAAAATTATTTTTCCAACAATAACCATCATTTGTAGGGAAAAAAAACACATTTTGTTTTGATTTGTTTCCTTTCTGTTCAATTTCTGTGCTGATAAAAGTTGTCAGACTCAGGTGTGTTTCATTTGCTGACCACTAACTGTGGTAGCAGTCGCCCTGCCAAGTACACAAAGTTCTCTGTTGTCTCCACAGAGAGCTTCATGTCACCAGCTACGGATGAGCAACAATGGCTTTTTACCATTCCCTGACATCTCTTGACTCGGGCGGGGAGATCGGTCTGTCTCTGACCCCGGACTACATCTTTGATTAGTTTACACAAGCCTGTTGCATCACCTTCCCGCAGCCGAGCTCCTCCCATTTCAAACCAGTGCAAAGAGCACAGACAAAAACACAAGTGGAGGAAATCTCTCACATGAAATAACCAAAAGTCTTCAAATGTTGGCAGGGCATTTTACGCTCATGGATCCCATCAGTCATAGTAAGAAGCTGATGAAAAAATAATATGATTTTATGACTCGAAGCTTCGCATGGCTGAGTCGCTCTGCTGAAGACTGAACGCGGACTGAACACACAAAGTATGAGCGCATATCTTGAAACACTAGTCAAGCCACCTAATACCCCAGTCATCGGTCGGTCATCTGTGTGTTGTGTACAGTCAGAAATGTGGTCTGATGGCACACACACACACACACACACACACACAAAATGATACTACATGGGGGTGAACAAAGGGTCAATCAGTGCGTTAGGCTTGTTTAAATTTCCTGTGTACTGATTGATAACAGCCTTCTTTATATAAACCCAAGATTGCACACACATGCACACACACACACACACACACACACACACACACACACACACACACACACATACTCCTTCGCAGCTCCAAAGAGGAAAGCACCCTCTGCTGACTGAACCCGAGACACTTCCGTCCTCTCCCTTTACCGTCTGTTTTCACCATCAGCTCAGGTGAAATACAACAAGCTATAAAATGATTTGTTACGGCAGGTGAGCCACCAACCAAGATTTACTCTGCGGGGTGTCTTCAGCGTAGAGAGTTCTTTTCAGTCAAGTGCTGGAAGATAAATATTTTGAGTGGGGAGCTGAGGGTCAGAGGTCATTTGAAGTAGGTAAGTAGAAGTTAAGGTGGGTTTGAGTGCTGTTTTGGGGAGGGAGGGGGAGATTCGGAGGTGTGTTTGAGGCGTTGAAGGCAGCTTTGATGTGTGGATTTTAAAGTGGAGTTTGGAGTTGCAACACATTTTTTAGGTGAGGCTTTAGAGTTTGAGGGAATATTTTTGAGGCTGGGGGAAGTTCTGAGCAGGAAGGAAAAGGTTTTTGCTATAGGGTGTATGGAGGGGGAGTTAAAGACTTAAGGCTGTTTTGATGTAAGGAGGACCTTTAACAGAAATGAGACCTGTGTGTGAGACTACTAGCTGTGATAGCTGAAGGTGATACTTTGAAGCAGGAGTAGCTGACGGGTTCAGACCGGTGTCTGTGTTTTTGTGAGTCACACAGGGGTTAAGAGTAATGTCGAGGTGAATGGATACTCTCTGTCGTAAAAAGAAAAATATCCCAGTGGGAGAACAGAGACCGGAGCTGGAGACCTTTGACCGCCATGTAGCACTTTCAACCTCAAACACACATACACACTTCTGACATCTGTGCTGTGTGGGTGTAAATCCCTGAAGTCACATTTCAAACAGGAGACAAATTGCAAAATAATTGCAGAATAAATAAACAGAATTTGACTGTTAACAAAGAGGCAAGATGGAAAAACAAGTAATATTTCTGACTACAGTTTAGTATCGGACTGGAAGCCCAGGCCGGACTAAGCCTTAAGTATATGCTCTACCAGGTGAGACCCCGAGGTGCAAGTAGTAACGTTTGTGTTCTTTCAGCAGGCCAACACTCATCTCTCCTCACATCCTCATTCCCTGTTTGATCAGGTAAGTATTTCAGAACAGGACTCCACACTGTCACCTAGTAATTAGAGGTGGACAGCACACAGACTTCGTCACGTCAACCTGACAAACCTTTGTTAGAATAGTTCCTTCCCCTTTTTTCCATCCCTCACTACCTGACAGACAGACGGCCTGTGGAGAGATGGTTTGTTTTCACCAGAGCCTTTGAAGGCGAGGGGGGGGCGATGTCGGGGCAGGCAGAGCTGATGGAGCAGGAAGGGCGAGGGGTTGCCGGAGGCGGAGCAGGCCCGGTGGTGTGGCAGGCGTCTGGGTAAGGAGCTGGTTCAGACAGCGATCTGCGCCGCCACGAGTCCTGGTCTTCTTTCTCAAGTCATCATCTCATCTCATCTCATCTCATCTCATCTCATCTCATCTCATCTCATCTCATCTCATCTCATCTCATTCACATCCAAAGCAACATTGGTATTGAATTCTCTCTGAATTGATATTGAATCACATCAAATCAATGGGAACTGAATCGATTTAGAAATCAGTGACAATAGTTACGATATGAGTTAAGTTGGTAGAATATCATAATCATTTCAAAATAAAAGCGCTCTTTGAGCAAGTCAGCATTTTACAGTGATTATACTGCAACGCACATACACATAGTTTTACATGCACATACACTAACTTACATGAGGACATGGCAGTCTCACTCATGCCTTCCTACACACACACACACACACACACACACACACACACACACACACAACTCTCTGGCTCTGGTGAGGATGATGATGTGAAGAATGAAGATGGGACTTCCAGACCTGGATATTGGAGCTGGCTTGCTTCTCAACTCTGACGCACTGTGTCTTGAGATTTATAATACTTTGACGTCAGCGTCCCTTATACACTTCCTGTTAAGAAAGGTGAGCCTGCAGTGTGTGTGTGTGTGTGTGTGTGAAATAACACTGTTTACACTGCCGTCCACTGATTTGGAGCCCAGTTGAGACTGATTTCCCTGCATCTCTCTGGTTTCCAAGCATGTCTAAGCCCCAAGTAAAACGTATTTAGCTGCAGCCTGTGGATTGTTATGGCACTCACTTAATGTGGAACATCTGGACATTGTATTAATACTTACATGCACATACATATTCAAAAAAGAATTATACATATGTATCTGACAGATGCAAATGTTCTGCAAACAAAACCATTTCAGTGTCATATTTTCTCCTGTTTCTCCTACATTTCTTCTTCCCCACTAATTGGAGAACTAATTTATTTCCTGCAACTTTCCTGCTTCGGTTCAGACTCACCACTTGTCTCCAGTGGCAGCAGACAGCTTCCTGCAGAAAGCTCTGATAAACACATATTCTGATGTAAAAAGAGGGTGAGCAGAGATTATTTTAATATTAGTTAACAAATATCAGTGGACAGTGCCAGTTGACTAAAAATGAATGAGAGAAGAAAATCAATCATACATCCTCAAACCTAATTTCTATTATTATTATTGTTATTATTATTATTATTATTATTATTTAAATACACTCATATCAGTGTGCATATGACACAGCATGTGGAACCAGAGCTGTCAACATTTGTTGAAAATATTCCTCATTCCACTCAATTTAAAAAGGCTTTTCTCTTCTGGCTTTGAGTCTGATGACCTTTGCACCCTCGGTTCAGCAGTCAGAAAATGGCAGCTTCTCTCCTTCTCACTTCTTGGCTGTTGAGAGTAGTTTTGGTTGCCAGGTCTGGTGAACCTCCCAACCACCTGGGGGCGCAGGGAGCAGAGGGAACGAGTTACACTGTAAATAGCGTGAGGAATCAGTGGGGTTCGACAGGTTTGGGCGTAGCATGTGTCTAATGTTGACCTCGCTGCATCCAGACAGACTCCCCCCGTGTGAAGAAACGATCCCTCCAACACTTCACACCCTCCGAAACGACCCAGAGTATACTGTAACTGCAAATATGTGTGTGTGTGCACGTGTGAGTGTGCGTGTGAGCGCTGAGAGGTGATCAGATTGGCTGCTGTTTTGACAGACGTGCTTTGAATACCAGCCTTTTTCTGGGAAAGGGGAAACACACTGAATGAAAACAAGCTGCCTCGGCCATGCACAAAGTCCTTCCTGCAGACGCAGACACACACTCGCGGCCGTGGTCAGGGCTCGGGAGAGTTAGTCCACTCTGCTGACCGGCTGGGGTTAAAGTGGTGGTGGCCAAGTGTAAATGACTGGGTTTCCTTCCATGAGACGTATATTCATATACTCATACTAAATCTAGTCATGCTATGTCTAGTTTCTTCTTCTGTGTCTCTTTAGATATCGTCTCTGCTTCCCCAGACAGACAAGAGGACAGATGGGACAGAAGTAAAAGGCATTTCATCACTTGTGTATATTTTTGATCAGTCAGCCTGTGACTGATCATGAGCTCCAGTTCATTCACGATCTGTACTATAATGCCTCAAATTTTAGTTTTTTTAAAATTCACCAATTAATCAAATTAATATGTTTTCATCCAACTTTGGCTATGAAATGAAACTGGGTGGTGCAGGAAGAGTGTCGCACTGGGCGGAATCGCTATCCAATTGTTCCAATCGTGGATATTGAGGCAGAGAGGAGAGGGAAGTGGGTGGATTGGGATCAAATTGAGGAAGTATGAAAGGAAAGAGCAGCAGTAGTTGATGAAAACCAGGATGTTGACAACTTAACTGTTGACTGTGCAGGAACCTTTGAGGCAGCATCAGAGCCAATCCCAAAAAGTAGAGGGAAGATAAGGAGAGGTGTACCATGGTAGAGGCTAGGGCTCGTCAACATGACTTCAAATAGATATTATGATATTTTCAACTTTTACTTTGATTACGATTAATGAAGGATTATTGGACAAACAACAGACACATGGGGTCCTTTGTCAGTTTAATGTCAAAGGTCATACATAGTGTAGCCGCTATATTTTTCCAAAATGTATCTATATATTTAAAAGTGCAAACACAATGAATGAAGCTCCCACCCTCAGCATTCCACTTAATACATACATACACAGATTTATTGTGGTCCAATTTATGTCCAAGCTGGGGAGTAATGTGCAGACGGTGTAGCAGTCTAAACTGAGTTTCTCTCGTCCTATTACAAACTGAGATATTATTTGCAGATTTCCATATTTGTATCCAGGTTGCTTCATCAGCATCTATATTTAGGTCATTATTCCAGTCTCAGCCCAGTATCTATATCTGGAGATATCTAAAAAAAAAAACGTATTTTTTGGTTTTAGTTCTCACATATTTGATCAAATGAAAGTAGTACATCGTTTTCATACAGATGCCCAACTCAAACCTCGACCTGTGGTACCAGGAGAGAAATCTCTGTTGCCCCATACTGGTGAAAGAGAGGTCAACTGTCGCTCTAGTCCGCCCAGTTTCCTTATATTCCACCAGGCTTGAATAATTGTGTTATATTGTCACAAAATAGGTTTGTGTGTAAATTCACTTGTATTAAAGTGTCAAATTAACCAACATGAGCCAGGTGAGAGGTTGTAATGTGGGTTACTTGCCTCTTACGGCCCTCAGTAGGGCTGGAAGAGGCAGCACCGGGGGCCTTTAGACTTTTAAACAGGACACACAGTTATTTAGCTGCATACCAGAGAAGCTGTGGTGAGGAGAACAATAAGACAAGTAAAGAGAGGAAGTTGGCAAAGATTTTGTTGGAAGATTGGAAGGTCAACTGTGATAGGCGAAGTGTGGAGTATGATTAAGAGAGTGGGGTTCACAGCAGGAAATGGAGGTATCCAGTGTTAGACTCAGAAGGACAGGTAGCAGTTACAGGCTAATTTGGAAAACATGGACAAAGCATTTATTCAAATACATGTTTCAGGAAATCTGACTGAGGAAGGGAGAAGAAACATTTAAGATCATTGGAAAGGAGTAGGACTACAGAGGACAGATCAACTATCCATTCACTCTAGATGAAATGGAAAGAGCTATTTGTAAATCAGGCAATACATCTCCAGGGAAGGAGCAGATATGTTACATAATGTTGAGACATCTTGGTAATGGGGCATTAAGGAAACTTTTGGCTCTTTATAAAAGAGTGCGGAGGAGGGAAGGCTGCCCACGGCTCGGGAGAAGGCTATAATGATTCCTATAAGGAAGTCTGGAAAGGATCCATCCTCTAATTATAGGCCAATAGCTCTTACATCAAATATTTCTGTAATCATTGAGAGCATGGTAATTGAACTGTTGCCATATTTTGCAGAAAAGAGGAATATTGTCATATCATCGAAGTGAGTTTAGGAAAAGAAGAGGATTTCTGGAACATACAGTTTGTTTGATTAGAAAAACTCAGATTATTGATTGTTAAGTATTTTCTGATGGTGATGAAGCAAATGATATGATGTGGAAAGAGGAACTTTTAATGAAGTTAAAGCTGATGGGTGTTAGAGGAAGGATATTCAATTTGAGATGTCATGATACCAGGAATTAGGTAGTCGGCACCAATTCCAATGAAATTCCAAAATTCTTGCTTCCAAATTTGAAAAAGCAGGAAACAACAGAGATGGCTGAACACACAGTGTGTCAACACACGCATATATACATGCGCACACACATGCACGCACCTCCATATGGTCAGTGTGCAAGCAGGTCAGACTGTGACCATGTGACACTTGGTTCAGTTTTTATAGAAGCAGTTTCCTTACAGTTCTCTCTACACACTGCAGACTGTTACACTGGGGAGTCCGAAAAGAACCGCTTTCGATTAAATCTTTTTAAGATGATTAACTTGTTACAGCCAGGTCTTTGGTTTGGACTTGCGTCACAGTGATGGGCTCAGTGTACTGTAGATGATGAAACACTGTAATGTATAAAACACAATTTCATGAACAGAGACCTTCAGCAAAGACTATATGGTCAAAAACATATAGATGGACCAAATACTGTTGTCCTTTAGCTGTTTGTTGGAGGTTTGGTCAAGAACCCTTAAGTCCAATTAATGGGCATCTTAATGATAACGGATCTGCTTGCAACTTCCAACCGACATGACAAAACACTAAACTTAAGCCTTTAATTGTGTGTAATATGGAGCGCAAACTCCTTTTCATGCCACATTTCTAGAGATATTAGCGAGGTCCTTTGTGTCCTCAGCAGCAGATAGCGCCCTGATGACAATGCCCCTGTGCAGAGGTTGTCATGGACAGGATATAAAATGTAGCACTGCACAGTGAAGTACGGCACATGCAGAACTCTGAAACAAGTACATGAAAGAGCAAAAACACCTCAAAAGGGAAGGGTGTTACGAATTCAAATGAAAACCGTGGATGTTTCTCAACCAGCTTTAGTTACAGTGTGTGTGTGTGTGTGTCTTCTCAGAGGGGTGTCTGAAAAACATGACAGGTTGATGGCTGACCAGGGCAGGGAAGGGTCCAAGTTGTTACAGTATCCCAGTCTCTATTAGATTTAATCTCAGTCAGGGGGCCAAACACTGATGTCACTGTTGACTTTTATTCAGCAGAGCCAAGCCAACATCTATCCACTCTGTGATTTCACTGAGATCACACACACATTACAGCAAAGAAAAAGTGTGTGTGACTCCAGACTTAAATGAAGAATATGGTGTGAGTAATAAGACATGCTTTTTCACTGTAATCCACTCATCCTTTCATCACTCATCATTTCAACACACACACATGCTCACCACACACTCCCTTTCCATCGTCATATCTCACCCTGATAAGAGTCTCATAGTTTGAGAAGAAATCCACCCACTGGATTTCTCCACTGCAGCTAACTCACTTTAGGGTCATCTGGCCGGCGTACCGCCTCACAATGTACCACAGTGAGCAGCACTGTGAGGAATGCCACCGTCCTCGGCCCATAAAAACACCCCGAACCCGACCTGCCCCTCGTGTTCTGAGCTCAGTGCTGTTTGTCTGGCCTTGTTATCTTCAGACCAGCAGAGTTTGTAATGGACATAAAAGGCTTTTGGGTTCAGTTTAGCCGGCCGTTTGTTTGGACAGGCCCATCCAAGGCAATTGTCTCCGACTGCAACGTTTGTTTGTGCGTGTGGCCCCTTTGTTACCTGTTGTGCCGAACTCAAGACTCTTTGTTGAGGAGGAAATATTGGCTGCCATACTGTGAGTGAAAAGGAGGTGGAACCCCCCCTCCTCTGATCCGGTGTCAAGACAGTGTTAAAGCTGAAAAAAGCAAAAGTTATATTTCAAATGGGTCCAATACACAGAAATTAAAGCTGCACTAATCAATATAAATTAAACAATTGATCAAACGACTATGTGCAAGTGAAAGCAGTCAAATGTCAGACCACAGATTCTTCTCTCATCAACATTGTTTTCAGATGTTGCAAGCAACTACTGATAAAACCCGGTGGATGCTAACTCTAGCACGTAACGACCGACGGGCAACATTAGTTAGCTGGTAAACATAGTGCAGCATTGAACAGGTAAAGGGCTCAGGATGTGGGTGGGGATGGAGTTAGAAGGGGACTGAAAAAAAAGACGTAACAACTTTATAAGGTAATGATATGTCAGTGTTAATGATCATTCCATTGCATGTTAGTCAGGGTGAAGTTTGCAGCAGGTTATTCAACATAAAGAATAAAACAGGTCATTTGCCATTGCCAAAAAGCATAAGGGCCTTATATAAAAATGATCTGTATTAGTGCTCTCTAATGTGCCACCACTCTCCTTAAGGTGTCGTTAAGTTTAAGCAACTATCGTTAAGAATATGGTCATTGGTTAAATGAATCAATATTAACTGTTAGTAGGAGACTCAATTCTTACCACTCCTGACACTTTCCACTCTTTACTCTTTTAATACATTTTCTATCACAAGGACACTTGAGACAATGAATTATGAAAAATAAATGGATTCATATTCATATACACTTACTCTTCCTCAGTGGGACTTTTACATGAGGATGATGCATTGAGGCAATAAAAAGCCATACAGTGCAGAGCCTTGTTACCCTGCAACATACCACAGAAAATCCGTGATTAATGAACTACACAGTGCCCCACACACACACAACACACACACACACACATACACACACACACACACACGTTACATCCAGAACTATCAGTTACAGGAACATGTTGTAGCTTAGTCTAACTACTTTCAAAATGATGAGATGAGAAATCAGACATCCTCCTTTACTGATAGATAAAGGGGAATACATGTTAGCTCATAATAATGAAGGGTAACAACTTGGCTGCTTACACCAAGAACTAGCTAATTTCTCAAATCATTGCCTTTTTTTTCGCCCCTAGGCAATATTACGAAATAATGAAGTGCATTTATATACAACAAAAGGCTTTTGGCCTCTAAATTAAATTCTGTACTTATTACTTCACAAATCAAATATTCAAATGGAATGTATCATCTTTGAACTCAATATTCCCCACATTAACTGTTTTACAATTATCAACTTAAACAATCTTTATAAAATAAAGTTTCATCAAATTAAAGTCACCACACATTATGGTGATTATCCTTATACAAGATCAGCCATCCTGTGGAACGGGTGGAACTGAAAGGTGACCCAGGTCATTATTCTTTCTCTCCACACTGTTCCCTCCCTCAGTCTCATGTTCCCCACTGAAAAAGTGCAGTCGTGAAGAAAAAAAAAGTGTAACGCAGCACTGGGTAGCCTCAGGCTGACTCCCCCTTAATAATCTCTACCTCTCCTCTCTCTCCCCCCCTCCTCCTTTTCCTCTCCTGGTGGCAGATGGGATGTTGAACTCAGACTGGCTCTTGCTTCCCCCTTGGGAGAGAGGGTTGGGGGTGTGTGGCTTATGCTAATGGTTGGAAGCTAGCCTCTCTCTCTCTTTACATGTCTCTCTCCTTTTCTCCTGTATGTGGCTTCTCTAAGTGTAATTAAAGCTAGTTATGACCAATCTGAAGCTACAGGGGGCGAATTCATGTTGATAGACCAAACTCTTGCAACGTTTCAGAGGTTTTTCAAAAGACTCAGTGTAGTAGTAGTGTTTATTTTTCAAATGATACTAATCTATTAGTGTTATGAATAATAATATTAAATATAGGTCTATATTAAGGTCTTATAAACTACATCATTTTTAATAGAGTAGGTGAGCACTTGATATAGTAATAAACACTGAAAACTGAAAAGCACAAAAAAAAAAACCAAAGCAAAAATAACATCCCGTCATGCCAAGATGCAAAAATTAGTTGAATCTGAACAGTTAAGGGATTTGAAACCAAGTCAAGTATAATTCAACAGTCTAACGCGTTTATGTACGTTAAAAAAGTGATAACTCCATAATCCGGGGAGGGAATTCCTTTTTTCCGACATTCTTTAAACACAGCATAACTATCCATGCAGGCAGTTTGAGGGAGAGAGAGCGGGTGGGATAGAGAGACATTTGGAGAAGGGAAAGTAAGGAGGAGGAGACAGATCCGGAGAAAAAGTTTGAAAGAGAAGGAGAGACGTTCCAGTGGTCGGCTTGGTAGAAAGGGAATAAGCGGAGGTTGAAACAGGAGACAGAAAACGGCACAAAGTCGGTGTGTGGGGATTTTTACTTCTTCCGAGGAGCTGTTGGGCACGCGCCTGCTCCTGTGTGCGTTGTCGGGCGGATTAGATGAGGATCACTTCACGATGAGGAGCGACCCTGTTCTGTTCACGACCAGTAGGGGTGAGTGGCTCAACCTGCGGCTTTTTTCTGACCACGAAAAATCACTGTTCCGTTCTTCATTTACAGGAATAGAGTTTACAGTGAATTTATTGCTCTGTATCACACAGAGCATCCCTTTAATAATTATGGAAGTTTGGTTTTTCATGAGCCGCTAGCATAGTTTACAGTGGCAGTTTGTTGCCGATATTTCCATCTCGCTTGCTAGGCTATT
Organism: Seriola aureovittata; assembly: GCF_021018895.1. Classification (NCBI taxonomy): domain Eukaryota; kingdom Metazoa; phylum Chordata; class Actinopteri; order Carangiformes; family Carangidae; genus Seriola; species Seriola aureovittata. Next base: position 1,408,957 of record NC_079386.1, read on the forward strand.
AGTCGATAGTTGGTTTGGTATTCCTGTTATTTGAATGTACTTGAAGTTTGTTCATGTTAACATTTAGACATAATAATTTTTCTCTGGTGGATTGTCCGCCATAAGTAATGGTTTAATATCAAAATTCATTTTAAAGTTGCATCACTCGAAGCACGAGCGCACGCCTGCACTTTACGCACGCGCTGGAAAGAGCCTGTGGTGAAATTCAGCTGAAAAAAAGTTTGAAAGGAGCAGTGTTTATAAAAGGTAGGCTAGTTTCTCTCACAGACAGGGAGGGGATTAGAGGGAGGGAGTCAAGGGGGAGACACTGTGGCGAGACAGTTGGCTCCTGACATTGTCGTTAGGGTTGTGGTCAGTTGTCAAGTGTCCATGTAGTATGAACTTCACGCCAAACTCCATTCAGTCATCTGCCAATTTAATGTGGCTTTACTTACTGCAAAAAATGTATCCCTGATAAATGTGAAGCAGGACCTTTTGATACTTTTGTTGTGAGGAGTTCAGACCTTGACCTTTTTCATGAGCTAAGCATTCCATGTAGCACTTAAATTGATTAAACAGAAACTTTAAGGCGTAGTTCAGGCTGCTCATTGCTGCTACCTACCACAGTGGAATTTGGTGGAATGATCATAGGATTAACAGGAGAGCCACATGAACTTGCAGTACTCACTTGACTGACTGGATGGAACATACAACAGAGCAAGAGTCCTCTTTACCTTCACTGACTCCCAATGTGAAAACTAATGCTTTCTTTTTTAGTTAATTTTTTCTTAGTTAGTTGTTAAAGTTGTCATCATCTTTCTTGTATCTTGAGAAACAAGTCTGTTTGTCATTACCTCATAATTGCTAGACAACAGATCCGGATATATCAACAAAACCTATTATTAAACCTTCTTAACCTATTAACACAAGCTTCAGTGAAACATAAAATATGGCATGAGTAAGATTCATATAAATTACTGTAAGTAATGCTAAGAAACTCTGCTGGAGCCATTCTCTGTACTCTGCACTCTGTACACTTTTATCTGACCTGTAGGGTATGAACATGGGGCTTCTGTCCTAGCACCCAGAGCAGGAGACAGGAAAACCTACCTCAGTCAGTCTGGCCACCCTTTTGGCCTTTAGTTAGACTTCTAGGCTCACTTAAATGCTAATGAGATTAAATAAATCGAATTTATGTATATGTCCAGTGGTAAGGGTCTTTTATTTTCTTAGTCTCTTTTCTTAGTCTCTTTCATAGTCCATCCACCTCTATGGGTCTATTCATAAAAGTTATTGAAAGCATTGCTATTCATGCACTTAGCTTATTTTCTATCAGATTACACAGCTCAATTTAAGATACCAGTGCCAAGTCACATAGTACACAGTTCATCGTTGAGGTAACGCCACACTGCAACCAGAGGTTTGCTAACATGATCCTAGAATGACAACACAAAGGCTCCATATCTCCAATGTCTCTTGCTTGCGGCAGTGCATGGAGTCCTACAATAACAGGACCTCTGCTAGCAGCTGCTGGGTATCAGGTAGCCCGGCGGTGCTTCTCTGCCCAGCACTTGGTGAGGTTCTGACAGACATCCATTGTGTACAGGGGTTGTAATCTTGTCTTAGCAGCACATGAGAAAGTAGCAGATCATGTTTTGGTTTGGGATTTGGATGAGGGTTTAAACAGTGTGAGTTCAAGACATACAATATGCAGGTATGTAATAGATGGTTAACCCAGCAAGTTTACCCTGTTTTCCGAGGTCCATTCATAGGAATGAGGACAGCACGTTTTAGGGGAAAAGCCATTACTTAAGGCCTCAATCTCTTTTTTTGGTTTATATTAGTGATAGTAGATACATTGTAATGTAATGCAATGAAATAAAGCCACATTGTACTCACTGCATATTAATAACCACCAACCAATCAGTGCTATTTAGTCTTGGCAATGATGGTTACCTTGGTGTTACTTTTGAAGCAGATAATCACAACAATTGTCCAAATGTCCCAGCAAGTCCTCGCTCAAACGGACTCCCACTACCATGTTTTGAGGGCAAAAATGTGTTAAATTGTTTATTGCCACTTATTTTATTACATTTAGCAGCTTTCCTCAGAGAAACCCTGCGTTGATGAGCAATTAATTGGGGTGTTAGTGATGTGGGCAGAATGGGTACATGATGTCACTGTTCTGGCCCAGTTGATCCTGCTTTAGAGTCAGGGGGTTGCTTTCCTTCTCTGTCTCTCCACCTTGTTCAGAACTCCCATTTGCCCCAATGATGATTGAAGTTTAAAAGGTTTTGTCTGTCAGACGTGAGCCCCTTCTTTTTGGTGGCAGGGGGAAGACAGATCCCAGGAGTGGAGAGGAGAGATGAGGAGAAATTAGTTTGTAATCTCTCCCTCCTTCCCTCCAAAGCTGGCCTGTCAGTAAGCTGGCATGCGGGAACAGAGACTTTAATTTCGGGCGGACTAATCATAGCCCTCCCAGCCTTCTCCCTGTGTCAATATCCATCTGGAAAAACAGTGGAAGAAGGATGAGGATATCAGGCCAAGCTAGAGCACAATCCAGAAGACCTTGACTTATGCCAAATAGCACAGTTTCATATGGCTTAAATGAACTGGCAACCAGCCTACTGATATAACATCATCAACCAAGCATTAACATTTGGACTCCTGCCTCAAAATGTAAAACTAACAGTTGAAATAGTGTTATTTAGTCTTGGCATTGATGGTTACCTTGGTAATTTGGGTCCATTAGGAGATGATCGCTTCTGATGAGCCTCACCAGGCGTTTTTAATAGGCTTATTCTTGTAATAGGATGAGCCTGTTAGCTTGTTATGCTGTCTGTCTTGGACAAAGCTTTTAGGATTACAAGACCAAAGCTGCGTTGGTGGCGTGCCATGATGGGGGGGTGTGGCATAGCTAATTTAGTGGAGGTGATGTAGAGTGTGTGGGGGTTCACATAGCATGAGGTCTGGCAGATTAAGGGAGGTTCTCCAGTCGAGACAACAACCACAACAAAGGAATGGCTGAGGAATAGATTTGGAGAAATGGATGCACTCGTGAGCACATAATGTGTTGGCATGTGTAATTTCCATGTGTTTATGTGAGTGTTATGCCAAGTTCTGACTTGTGTTTGCCTCTGCTTGTCTAGTTACCGGGGGGGGGGGGGGGGGGGTGCAAGGCGGTCTGGTACTGGAGGCGGGATGTAATGGTTGACAGTCAGGACAGTTTGAGCATCTAAAGATAGAGGACTACTGGCATAAGACCAGGCAGACCAGTGTGTGCAGCCAGTTGTATTCTATCAGTGTGAAGATTTACACATCCTTGCAGACCTCAGATTCCCATGGGTGTTATACACTTGCATAGGTCAGCGTACGACACATTGGTTTTACCGCAGAGGTTAGCATGAATGGGACTAAGATGAGTATGTAGTGGAGGGTAAACCCACCAGAATCATATTTGTCTGTTTTGTTTCAGTTTGTAATTGTGATACCTCATAAGACTTTATTCAGTAAAACATTTAATGTCAAATCTAGCAACCTTTTGGGCATAAATTAGTTTCTTTCTCTTGAATAGAGCCAGCGTCGCTGTGATTTTCTGTGTTGACTTAAATTGACACATTTTTATATGCTAGTTATGAGTCAACCATTAACATGAATGCAAATAAACCTGTTTACATGTACATTAGTACCCTGGTTGTGACCCTTATCTTGTTTTTGATTATATTTGGGATATGGTGTATACATGGAACACGAAATACCTGGGTTTCATATGATCATAACAGTATCCAGGTTTCTGATCACATGTCTGCAGGTGTGTCTTGATTTCTCACCATCTCGGCCACTACGAAAGGAATCGGAAAACTGGATGAGGTGTTTCCTGGTCTCTGTCGTAGTACTCCAGGTAGTTTAACCAGGTTTCTCAAAACTGGGAAAAGTTGTTTACATGTGCAAAACATAACCAGGACTCTCCAAAAACCCAGTCATAACCAGGATACTATTGTGCATGTAAACACACTCTATTAAATCTTTTGGTCTTTATATGTAAGTGGCAACAAAAAATGATTTAGCACTGCTAAAGGTTTGTGTCTAAACTAGTGCCATCGTAATAAGTTAGGAAACTTAAAACGTCCCTGCTGTGTCCTCCTCCTCTCTCATATCTTCTTCAAACTGCTGTCAGCACTGCCCCCACCCCATTTCCTCCTCCCCTTCTTCAGATCAGGGTTTTGCAGATGTGTGTTTGTGGTCGGTGAAACATCTGCTTGTACAGTGAACCACCTGTACTGTTTGATAGCAATCAGCCCCACTCTGTGATGTTCACTTGGCATGTCCAATGGAACGAAGAAAACACACAAACCTCATAATTACAGACTTGAGAAAAGGGGAGAGAGCAAGACAGCTTGTCTTTCATCACAAACTAATGCAGCATTGCCCGTCCTCAGATCTGTTCATAACTCTCCCTCTCAGTTGGTGCTCATCCAAGTCGAGGTTTTACAAACCCTTTATGAAACATTCATGACTGGTAATATTGCACAACTTTCACAGCCTTCACACCAATACTGCAGAACAAATGAACCAGTACGTAAGGCTTTTCCTATTCAAGGAATAGAATATGTAATCTAGAGCCCGACCGTAGATGCTGATACCGATATTTGTGGTTTAAAAAATTCCGATATCGATATATCGGCCGATACATATATATATATATAAATACAGTATATATAGGGCTGGGTGATAAAACGACAGCACTAATTGTCGCGAAAACTTCAAGCAAAGCCGCGAAATGATGCAAAAAAAGTGCATATGATGCTTTTATGTTATCATCAAAATGCAAATGAGGAGAAATTCTCATCATGACTACCCTGAGTAAGAAATATAAGCAAGACAATTATTTTTGATGGACTGTAGACTGGATCTTCCATGCTAAATAGTAATGACTTGGAGTGTTTTCCAGCTGACATTCCTTTGCTTTGGTAAGAACAATATGATACACCAAGGATCAACTTTTTTGGTGAAAAATGTATGAAAAGCTAAATATTTAGCAAAATATTAAGCCCCTTTTTGGTCTGATGGTAGTCCTTCAATTTGCCTGTGTGTCGCTCTTATATAATCATGTGTATATTATGCAAATTAAAGCCTTTCAGTGATGCCGTGATTTGCTTTGGTGGCTCATTGGAAGCAGTAACCATGACGATGCCAGACCATAAACCAACTTCAATTAACAACAACCACCATCTTACTGTAACAGTCAACCCACAGTACAATAAAATTTCCCAGAACCACAGAAAGTGCTCACCAACAATGATTGGCTGGTTGATGGTTGGCTCATTATGTGGTTCAGGTTTCTCATGCATCCATTGGCTGTGTCAACAGTCTGTTAAGCCTGGGGGAGGGATCTATCACCTCCAGCAGTGAAGCACACCAGGCGCTACCACTTGGAAATGGAAAACTAATGCTATCTGCACGTCCTATACAGTCAATTTAATTACTTATAGCTTAGAGCAGCAGATTTAACGTTTGCTAATTTAACCTAGCATTGCGTGCAATATAGAAGGCTTGCAATGTTCTGATTCGTCTTTAGATGTAGATGCTTTGTAGATTTACTGTAACAAAAATGTTCTTCTCTAATTATATTCCCTAAATAAACACCCAAATAAGTTTTTTAGACAAATACCCGAGCTTGTTTGTCATGTTCACATCACCCCAACCAGACTGGCTTTGCTTTGTTGTTGGCTTTGACCTTTTGAACTGTTTTGCCCAGTTCTTAGTCTTTCTGCTCATGGCCATATCACTTTATGTCTCAGTTAGGGATGCCATTTATTGATCATTTTTGAATAAGAGAGGCTACACAGAAATCCTATTATGTGGAATGTTATTGATTGTATACATGTTCATGGCAGTTTGGATTGATAAAGTAGAGTGTCAGTGTGGAAATATAATGGAAAATTGTAAACCTTTGCAAATTATTTCAAATTTTCATTTTGAATGTACAGTATATGGTTTGAATTTTTGCCGCCAGGGATCCCATCATACTTACAGTGGTGTAAACAGAAACTAGTGGCCCACTCTGTGTGTCTGTCACGCAAAGTCTTGTAAGCTGTGTGTTGAGGCAGATCCTGATGTGAAAGCTTGTCAAAGGTCAGGACTGAAGACATCCCTAAAGTGTTAAAGATGATGTTAGTAACAAGACATGGACACCCGAAACACACAGACACATACACAGAGTGCGATAGTGTCTGTCAGTGTGCTGTCAATCATAACAGCTGAATTCTGGGAAGAGCGCAGAAAGCCCCCCTCCCTCTAACCTGGCTAAGCATTTTTGTACTGACAATAACAACGGAGCCGCAGGGTCTCAAGTTCTCTGCAAGACCCAAACATGACCCCGTTGCCTTGCACAAACACACACACACATACACCGCACCCAGGAAAACCCCCTTTGTTCTGAGCTCCGGGAAGTGTGAATAGCTTGCAGTGAAAACATCCCTCTGACTTGTCTAGGTGTTTTTAGAAGGTTGTATTTGTCTCTATGTGTCTGTGTGTGGGTGTAGGGATTAATGTTTTTTTTTTTTTTTTTTTGGAAAGAACTGCCATCATTTGTCATGCAAGCCTAGTGTTGACACAGCAAATGTGGTTAGAGGTAAATTATACTGCTGAGAATACATTTCACATGAACATAATTGAAAGTATTTGTGACACGTTTGTTAAAACTGACCAAAATGTGTTAACACATGTAAATGACAGCTGCTCTGGTATATTTGTACAAGAACACATGTAGTTTGGCTAGTGCATAAAACTGTATGTTTTCATATATAATGGGTAAGAAGGCGCAGATTTATCTGCAGATACTAATTAAGGTGCAATAGACAGAGATATAACACGAGAGAGTTGGAGTGAAATATTGACAATGAAGAAAGTGAAAGTGAAGGAGCTAGTTGAACAACAGACAAAGGGGGGAAGAAAGAAATTAGTTTTTGAAGAAGGGGTGTGGGTGGTTTGTTTGCACAATGAGGTATTTTTCTGCTCGCCCTCAGGGCATGTTTAAGGGTGGTCCTTCCCGCTTCACGCCACTTCATTTTACCTTGCCGTCCTCGGTGATCTGTAGAACTTGCTTTAGGTTTTTAATGATGCACACGCACGCACGCACGCACACACACACACACACACACACACATACACACAAGGTTTAGCTTTGTGACCACCCTAGTGGAGGTAAAGTATCGCACAGGTTGCACAAAGCTCTATGAAACAGTAAATGGTGCAGTAAAGAGTGCTTGGCCGTCCTCACTGTAATATAAAACCAGGCATGGAGTGTGTGTGAGTGTGTAGCACTACAGTGGGGATGTCATTGCTTTGTTGATTTGACCTTTGAATAGAAACAGACAGATTGGTTGATGTGATTAATGATGCTTCCATGTGACCGTGAAGTTTAAAGATTATTCCAAAACTTTTTGGAAGTGTTGCTCTGAGGTCTTTTAGTGATAGTACTATTAGACTTTTTACTTAAAGCTCATTTAAAGGATAATTTTAGTTGATTACAACATGATTAACTAGGGTCAGTTGAAAAGAGAATACATACATTATAAGACATTTGTCAGATGTCAGAGATTTTGCTGTTGTTTGTGCCAAGGTTGTGGTTACTTAAATATTTCTGGATGGATCAGCTGTTGTAGGCAATGTTGCAAATCAATGCCAGTGAGAGCTTTATAGCAATGTTGGATTTTTATATAATGTTTACATCATGTGATGGTGCTTTTATTTAACAGATATTCAGTTTGCTGGATTAGCCAACAATAAATATACTTATTTATCCATAACAACATAAACTATATTATTACAAGGCTGCAACTAATGATAATCAATTAATCTGTCAATTATTGTCTCTGATTAATCGTTGACTGATTAATCGTTAAATCTATTAAATGTCAAATAGTTGTGAAAAACACTCATGGAGCCTGAGGTGATGTCTTCAGATCGCTTGATTTGTCCATTAACAGTCCAAAACTCATATATATTGAATTTACTGTCATATATGACATATAAAAGTTGTGCAAATACACTTTTGAAATTAAAAAAACAATTTCCATTTAATTATTTTTTGACAGACTAATCAACTAATTGATTATTTGCAATATTTTTGATGTGCTTACTTGCACTTTTACCTAAATAGTAGTTTGCATAATGTGGATAAACTGTTGACTTTTTTTTTTATATCATGTCACAGCTCATGTTTCTTGCCCGTTCAATGTCACTGTATTCCCAGGTCTCATCAATTACACTACTGGATTGCAAAAAATATGTGGACAGCATGAAATTACATGGAAATCTAATTTCAAAACCATTCGCATTAATCTGCTGCACATTCTCTGCAGGGTTTCTCTCCCATTCAGCCACAAGAGCATCGCTGAGCTCTAACACTGATGTGAGCTGATAAGACCTGGCACACAGTCGGTGTTTCAGTACATCCCAAAAGTGTTGGATGCAGTTGAGTTTAGTGCTCTGTGCAGGCCAGTCAAGCTCTTCCACAGCAAACTAGGAAAACCATTTCTTTATGGAGTGTGTCTCTCACAGTGTAACTGTCTTTCAACAGCTGCATGTGGAGAAAGTGACATTTTACTGACATATGCTGTCAAAAATACTTCAGAAATTAATTTATAATGAAGAGAAATCCAACATTCCAGTAACATGCAAACTCTATGTAGAGAGATAGAGCTGCAACAGCAGAGACGTAGTCAGTGTGAACACACACATGTGCTTCTTCGCAGCCGGTCAGTGACGTCAGCCAGGCGGTGTGTTCCCGGCATGAGGTGGCTGCAGTTACTCTCCTCTGGATGCAGCAACAGAGAACCACCTCTGTGATTACAGAATTTAGCTCTAATTGGCTTGAGGCTTCACTGACATAGATGATTTGTTGTATGTTTTTATTAAGAGCTTCAGACCAGTTGTCTCTTCCAAAAGAAAGGCACTTTATTTGAGCTCCTCCTTCTGGCAGCACATTTTTTTGAACATATGGGCACCATACGCTATAGTCTTCATTTCCAGCAAGAAAGCTGTATAAACAGTTTAGTTCAGCAGTTTGTTAAAGTAAAAGAAGTATTGCCCTTATACTTTATTTAAGTGCGGTCACTTTTACAGACAGACAAGCAACCCCCAATCTCCCCCTGCCCCGCAGCTGTTTAATACACCAACGACAAAAACGGACCAGACTTAAACAAGCCTTTTCATGACAGTAGTAGCGAAACTCTCTTCAATTCAGGGCCTGTCCTGTCTCATGACTTTGCTGTCTGTCTGAGACAAGCTGCACTACTTGTGTAATAATATGATGCCTCAAAGCTGACGACTCAAGCACAAGTTTAGTTTCCATGCATATACTGCACGCAATATCCTCATCTCAGAATGATGGAAACTGAGTCAAGGACAGCTTGACAAGCACTGCTTAGCTTGCTTGCCCTGATGGCAAGCTACAGCTTTATTTTAAGTGTAACTGAAATACTGATTATTTTTGCACTGCAGCATACATTATACAGTATAATACAACTTCAAGTTGTATTTTTCATGTTTGACATTGACATTTTGCAGTTTCTGTATACAATCTAACAGTGTCGAGGACAAGTAATACTAATTTTAAAAAAAAATTATATCACCATTAAAGCGACCAAAATTATCACAGTTATCAGTATTATCACACAGTGTGTGTGCTCTGTGGTCATATGACATTGCTTCGAGCAGAAAGGCAAAATTGACTGGAATTGTTTAGTGGGCTTACTGGCTTTTAAAAAACCCACTCATACCCACTAACTCTGTTGTAAAAAGGTTTTAAAAGGATGAAAAATCTCCAGAGCAGCTGTGACTGCCTTCTCCATGTTTTGACTGACACACTACTAACCCATGTTGCTTGCTGTGCATGCATCTGGGAGACTGTTGCTGGCTGATGCCGCACAGAACCGTGAGTCCGACGTGAGTCAAATTAACTGCAGTAACTAATCGACCACGCTTATAGTGATCATTCAAATTTAAACGCTAATACTAACTGTCCGGCATTTCTACTGTAATATCACGTGAAACCAGTAACTGTTTCATCTGTAGTTCACTCCCCTTTCTCTTTTTGCTCATTTTTGGACTCACTCCCTTTACAGCTCTCTCCCCCCTCTCTCCTGTAGGAAAATCAGATTATGTGAGGAATGCGTGAAAGCGGCTGTGAATCCAGGCTCAGAGCTGCTGCTCAATACTCAAACCTCTTCTGCAGCTATGAAAATGAATTATAGTTGCATTGGAAACCTACATAAATGTCTCCCAGAGAATTCATTGTCAAAACATAGGTACTCTGATCAAAAGTTTTGGGACAAATCTCCTTCATCACTCGCCAGCTGCCAGTGGTCTCACATGTTGTTGGTTAATGGTAGATACCTGTGTGATAGGCAGAGTGAGTTATGATCAGGTCTGTTATTCAAACGTGTTTTTGAGGAGATTAAAGGTTTATTGCGTCATTGCAGATATCTGCCATAAAGTAGCTAGAGTATCTAGTCTCTGCTGAAAAGCCTTATTGTAATCCCTAACCTGAATTCAACATGTGGCATGGGTGGAAGGCTGGTTAATTTTATAATTTACATAAATATATCACAACTTGCATGGCAGGGGGTGTGAGCTTCATCTTCATTGACTTTTCTATCTGTATGGAATGAACCTATCATTAGCTATTACAACTGCACAATTAAAGAGCATTATGACTCAGATAAAAAAACATTTAGGTTTTGTCTCATAACTTTTGAGGGCAACACCTTGGATACATATCATTTGCATCATGTACATATAGGACATCTTGTGAAGTAAAGTGATGCAGTGTTTAAGGCTTCCATTTTGGATGCTGGTAGCACAATTTTCTGCTAGTTTTCATGGCCTTCAAATCCTCAGCATGTTGTATTTTGTTGCGACGTTTCAGTGGCATTAACCCGCACCGTGGCAACACATAGCTTGCACAACATCTTGGAACTGCAGCTATGTATTTTTTGTTCATTATGAATGAATGCGTCCAGAATAACATTAACCTTTCCCAGAGCCCATTAATGTCTTGTCCTGCCAACAGTCCCAAAGATAATTAGTTTACTATAATATTAGACCAGGGGTCAATTATCATTCAACGAGGTCCAGTCAGACAAATTTCCTGAAGCAAAGTTCCAGAACGTTGTTTATGTTAACTGTCTTTATGTAATAAACAATTTCAACACATCCTTACTATTACCTCTGGTGTAAGCTCTCGTCTTGTCTCTTCCCTTGGTGTGTCAGTGATTGGCTGAGTAGCATCACGTGACCAGAGCCGTAAAGCCTAGAAAAAGGTGCACCAGTTAAAATAGAAATGCTCCGTCAAAATGTAATAACGCTCAATAATTTAAAGGTCATAGGTTCAGGTGTGGATAGGATGGTGTCTGGACCGTAGTTCATGCTTTAGTGACCCCAGTGTTAGACCAAGAAAGGCAGAAAATCCTCAAAACTGAGAAGCTGGAACAAGGGAATGTTTCACATTTTTGCTTGAAAATGTGTGAACATATAAATCAAATAAATATTTTCGCCAAGTAATTTTCTGCTTATAGAGTAACTGATTAATTTTTCTAGCCAGAGCTCTGTTTTTGTCAGGGTCTTTTTCTTCTTCTTCTTCTTGAGAATATGAGAGTACCATATTCTTCATTCATATAGTCTAAAGTCAGGGTCGACTTCAGGTTTTACAACTCTCATAAAGTGAGTGAGATAAAGACTAAGTGACATTAACAGTCAACACACACTGCCAGACCAGAGACGATGTCCTGCACACAAACATGCATACACTTTACCTACTCTGTGCTGTGACTGCAGCCGGGCTTTATGTCCTCTGATGGAGAGAGCAGGGCTTTCACTCTCACACACCAACACACACCTGGGCATAATTCGCAGGCTTCATGGCAATGTGTGGACTGGTCAGCAGTCTGCTGCTAAAGAGATACATGTAAACACACACAGGGGTCAAAATGGAAATCATTCCTGCTCATATTCACACCTACGGGTAATTTAGAATCACCAGTTAATCTAACCTGCATGTCCTTGGACCAACTGACAAAGTTGGTGGCACCAGTGCTACCAGTGGAAATGTAAAAGTGGAGCCCTGCAGTGTGACGCGGGGTATAGTTGGAAAAGAAAAAGGTGAAGGCATAATCATTAATCCCACTTGCCCTCTTCAATCTGCAGCTGCTTTCCAGTATTATATTGTCAGATGTAATCAGATGTTGAAAAGCTTGAGATGCACCAAAACAGTGCAGAGGTGCTTGTTATCTGAGCTGTGCAGAGCGTGGCAGCACTGAGTCATGCTTATGAACTCGATTTGATGTCTTCCACATCACAACATGCTCTCAGATAAGAATATGTGAAGGTGTACAAACATAAACACTCTTCACTACAGCACACACACATACTTAAGCTTCTAGCTGTGTTATGTATTTGGATCTGTTGTTTTGTTTTGCTCTGTTAGAGCAGACCTTGGTGTGTTTTCCACCAGCACCTATAATTCTGTTGTGATATGTCTGTCAGATGGTTTGCCAGGTCTGTCCATGCCGAGCAGCTATGAGGCTGCTGGGTCTCTACGATGGAATGAAGTGATGTTTGATTTAGTGATTGACTGACTGACTGACTGACTGAGAGCTCTGGTTTTCATCTGTCTGATCATCTGGCTGCTCCCCGTTAGATTTCGTTTTCCATGTCTCCAGTTCTTGGTTGCTGTTGTGTATAATGTAACAGATGTAATAAACATCCTTGGTATCAGAGGTAATAATGGTGGTGGTCTGTGTGCTTGTTCAGCAGCAATGGAGGAGCTGGTGTGTGAGCTTCGTCTGTTCCTGGACCTGCTGGACAGGGAGTATCTGAGTGCCGGGGTCCGAGAGAAGAAGATGCACCTATCCAACATCCTCCACAGAGTCCTCTCCGACAAAGGTGAGATTACAAGACAGAGTGCAGTCTTCATGCTTCTGTCTTCATGGCCACTATATTCAATAGGCATATAGTCTTTCGTACAATAAATGGGAAAGATGTAACATCTCTCAATGTTGCCTTCCCAACGGAAGACGATCCCTATTGGATGGGAGGCTGGATAAATTACCAATCGAACACAATCAATTTAAGAAGATCCAAAACATTACATAACATGTTAGGAGAGCTGGGATATTAGACCAATGGAGAGACGGAAACCCCAAAGGGGAGGGACTTAAGCCATTCATGTATAGATATTTTTCTGTCCCTAAATAATTTACGTATAAAGTAGAAGATTGTAATATAGACTCAAAAATAATCAGCAACCCTAACCCATAATCCCTGCATTTAGGAATAGAAAAGTGTTTTAAATATTGGAGAGCAAATATTCTCTATTGACTAATCATTTAGTGACTCAGGAAAAGTGTACAGAGGAGCACTCTGACAGTAACCATAATAGTGAAGGAACTAGGGCTGGGTATTGCCACTGATTTCCTGAATCGGTTCGATTTCAATTCACAAAGTCTCGATTTGATTTGATTTTGATTTGATTTGATATTGATTCAGTTAGAGATATTTCAGTTGCATCATCAATTTTTCTTGGATACGAACGAGATTCTCAGAGAATTAATGCTGTAAGTGTTCCTCTAACCTGGTTCACTAATAAAAACATTAATGTTTACATTACAATCGGACCCAAAGCCGTTACATTAATGCACTGTCTATTTAACATGACCTACAATTTAGACCCATCTCAAGAAATACTAGATGTAATGTGCGTTGTTAGCTACCCCAGTGCTACACTGTGTATGAACAGGTACAAACAGCATCTTCACATCTCACATATAGCTTTGCTTTAGTCCAGCTCTTCACTGTCTACATATTTTTTAAATCTGAAACGCAGCCACACATCTGTCTTTAGACTTGCGGCTTACTTCATTGGGATCTTATCTGTCATGTTGTTGTCTCTCACGTGCAGAGGTGTAGTGCTGTTTATTTACGTAGCAGAGCGCACCTATGTGGCAAAGTTTACATACATTAACTGACTTGTGCAGAGCAAATGAAGCCATATTGGAAACATTCGTACAAAGATGAAGCTACAGTGCAGGCAGAGGTTAGGTGAAGCTAACAGGCTGGGCTATGAAAACGTAGGTAAACTAGCTTTCATTCCCAGAAGCACAAGCTGTCAAAGTGTAAGAGACTGACTTTGTCACGTGTCTGTGCAAATACATCACAGATAAAGAAAGTGTCAAAAGAGTGAATGATGAATGAAAGGATGTTTTCTGTCTTTTCATCTTTACTACTAACTATTACATTCACTGAGCAGCTCAGAGGCTACCGGTGGCTACTGGACACTTTTAAGGTGGAATGTTTTCTTGTGTGTGACTCAATGTTTGATTGGTGGATTGGAAATCAATCAATACACCTTAAATGTCAGTATGACAGCATTGACCATTTCGTTTGTTTTTATCAGCTCTCCACATGGCAAATGCTTTAGTGATCGTATCTTCAAGTGCTTAAAAATATTTATATATTTCAACCAGATTCTGCAAACTGCAGGTATTTTATTACATCATTTTGAGAAAAAGTTGTGGATTGTCGTTCCGGTGGCTCTGGCTGGTGTTAAAGCAGTAATAAGGGGTAAAATAACTGAAAAATCAAGTAGAATAAGAAAGAACAGGATGAAGACGCAATTAAATTTGGATAGTAAAATAAAGGTGCTAGAATTAGAACATAGAAATAACATCAAAAATAAAGAACTCCTGGAATGAACTGCAATTTTCGAATCAAAGATATGAGAAAAGACAGAGCTAGTTAGAGCTCAAGGAAGTTTGTTTCACAGCCAAGCGAAATAGCAGACGCACTGCATCCTTTATGAAGAACTATATGATTCTCCTGAAATCAAAGACAAGGGGGAAAAGATAAGAACATTCTTTCTTAAATTAAATCCACCCTCCCTTTCCAAAGAAGAAGCGATAAAGATGACAGCACGTATACGGAAACAGGTTGAGTGAGGTTTGGTAAATGAATAATGCGAAAAATCGAGTATAAATTGTCACATAATTGTCTTAAAATGCCGGTATGAAGTTATCTTTGGCGTTTGGCTCCTCTTGCTATCTCCCTCTCATAGACACACTCCCCCGCCCATCCTGAAAACTCCCCACATGTGTGACATAGATGAGTGTGTTTGTATCTGGAGCGGAGGGAACTGGAGAGAGTGAAAAAAGTGATGTGCCAAATCCATGTTAAGAAACAGTAACTGAAGACGGAGGCAGATAAATTGGTTCAGAAGACAAACAGCATCAGAAACACACTGTCAGTTATATATAATGTTGCTGGTATCACATCAGTAAGACTATCAACAAAAGTTTCCCTGTTTGTTTTTTTGCAATGAGCGGCTCGCTCAGGCAAGATGCTGAATCTCTAGATCACTCTTTATGCATTAAAAGGTTAAATCATCTATTTATGAAGTTCTATAGAGGAGATTTCAAAATATAACGATATACAGTATATTGTGTATTGCGATATAGCAAAAAAAATTGTGATATTACTTATAGAACATATGACCCAGCCCTAGTATAGAGCAAAATACATGTCCTGGTGTCTCCCTGGAAGGAACCCTTCCTGAGCCAGGAAAACTGTAAGAAATGAAAGATAGATCATGAATGCATTAAATTCACTCTGAAAACTTTGTTGGTTAGTAGAAAACAACAAAATCTTTTTAATTTTATATCCAGAGCATTAAAAATAGCAGCTACTCCAGAATTCATACTTAGCATAATAGACAATGGCTTAAAAAATGGCCAGATAAAGAGATAACCTCTGTGGCTCAGCTTTTTGTGGGGAAACTTTGAAGTCATATGAACATCTTCAGAAAAAAATTGTCTGATTTCTTCAAGTGTGACATGACTCACAGATGTATGCAGCTGTGTACAGATGCACACCTTCCAAACAGGTTGAGGTTGTGAGTAGCTGTTATCAATGTTATTTTCTATTTACTGTATGTCCATACCATGGATAATGGACACAGGTAGGTAGTATCCTTGTCACTCAAACTAACACCAACATAGCTGCACTACAGTGTTTTTAACTCTAGTAGCTAAATGTTTGTCATTACACAAGACACTCAATTTCTTAGTCCTTCTCCTTTAAAATATATTTTTTATGTTACAGAAGAAAAAAATCATCACTTGGACACTGTGTTGTTGAAGAAAGCATCTCCATTTTTAATGATGTGAAGTTTTTTCCCCAATTGCAGCCACTGAAATTTAAAATATGTATTATTGTTATTGTAAAGTTCTTCTTCTCCAGGTTCACTATATATGTATAGTAAAGAACTTTCCCTGAATTTCTGTCACTTTGTCTTCATCCCAAGAACCTTCATTCAAGTCAGAGATCCACAGTGGTCTACCGGCCCCACCTCAGATGCCCCTCCCTGAGATCCCTCACCCCTGGCTGGTAAGATTATTATCTTCACCTCACCTCAAGAGCAGTATCTCCTGTATAAGCTGGGGAGTTACAGTCAGACAACATCTAATCCTACAGGGAACTTGATCACCAACTTGACCAGGGAGCATCATAATCCTCCTTGTCCAAAAGTCCTCTCTATGCCAAAAGTCTGAGACCAGAGAAGTGTAGAAGCAGAAAGAGAAAGAGAATTGTGAATGAATGGGGCATAAAAATAGTCTTCTAGTCGTGAACTTGCACTAAGCTTCATATATACAGTGTGCCTCTATGTCAGCTGGGATTTCCCCCCCCCCCCTCCTTTTTGGAAGCTTTAGTGATGTCCCTCACTTGTAAGTTGCTTTGGATAAAAGCATAAATGTAAATGTTTCTCCAAATAGCAGCCAACTCAGTGTCACTTGTTTCCAGTGCTGTGTCTTGTCTCCTTCCTTCTAACTCTGGCTCAGCCAGGCAGCTGTGACAACTCCAAGGTGAATGACATAAACTTTACATATTGTCATGGCAACGCTGACAAATTCTGATTTTAGCAATGCAATGCAAGTCACTTGAGGGTGATATGGCTCTGGATGCAATTCTTGCATAACATATTCACATGGTTTAGTAAAGATCAAAACTGGGAAACACATCAAAGATACCCCATGTCATGATTCATCATTGATTTCAATCTAAAACTCATCAAAGAATTTGTTAATAAAAAAAGATTTAATGGCAGCTTTCAGTACTTACTATTATCAATACCGATCATTAAAGGCATTCCCTATTAAGTAAAAAGTGAAATCACAACACACCTAAATGCTATCTAGTTACATTAAAGTCAGACTGAATAATACAGTGGGATGTGGAAGCCATGTGAAATGTGTTTTTACAGTCACTTGTAAAAGCAGTGGGAAGGCTGGTCATGGCTTCAGTATGTTTTCCTGTCTCACACTGAGCCTTGCATCAACCTGATAGTCAGTGAGGACTGTAATGTCTCTATTATTAACATGTGCGTGTGGTGTGTGTGTTTGTGTGTGTGCGTGTGTAAGTGATAGTGGAAGTGATGTGAGGAGCATGCATGTGTAAAGGGACCCAGTATGAGGAATAACAAGTGTGTGTCGTTGCAGTGTCGGAGCAGATGCCTCTGATAGAAAGCAGGTGGCTGTGATGGCTTGCAAAGCCCTCTCACCATAACAATAAGCCACAACTCCTTGTTCTACATTTTCTTATACGCACACACATACACACACTGAGGCACAAGGGCTTACAGTGCAGTTTGTAATTAGAACCAGTCCACTGCCTCAGCTTCCTCCAGTGACCCCAGTGTATGTCTGGAAATCACAGCCCAGGTTTTCTCGGAAAACTAGATGAGAGAGGAGGAGTGAGCAGGACTGATGTCTCTCTGACTCTTCTTTGTGTCTCCCTCCTCTCCTCCTGTCTTTTTAGCAAATTTTCCTGCAATCTAACAAGGTTTTGAAATGTTAAAAGATAAAATGCATAGGAGTGCTATTACAGCCCAGTCCTTTTTGGTCACCACACTACTTCTGAAACTCTTGACCTATCCTGTTAATAAAGACAAGACAAATGATTGAGAAAGTTGCTCTTGATAAATAAATATAAATACATTTCTTGTTGTCACTCCACCAGAAGACAAAAATTCACTTATCAATGAGGGAATATCGAGACTAGATACTTTCACTTTCCTGACCTCGTATGTGTTTGACAATCTCAACTCAAATGTCTACTTCCAGGTTTTTAGAGCTTTCAGTTGTGTCTCCATCTCTTGTGAATCTCAATTTAAATCAAAATTTTGCCAATTTTTACACCATTTTATTCAGGCCAATGCCTTGTGTTTAGACGATTTTACATTTTAGGACTTTGGCTTATGTTAAATAAAAAAGGGTTTCTGTCAAAAAAACTATAGTTAAATATTTGGTACTGTGACCCTGAATTGTATTAATGCTTGTATGAAGTCACAAGCATGAATAAAAAAAAAAAATACAATATATAGGCCTGCACTAACAGCATTAGATAAAAATTTTAAATAACATTGCACTAACCAAATAAAAACTAATATCAAGGGGTGTGGAAACAAGGCCGGGAATGTAAGCAGTCAGAAAAACACACAGGTTGTAAACAACCTCTCAGTTTAGGTATATTCAAGGCCGTAAACCGCAAGTGAGGAATAAAAATAGGCCAAAAAACTTTTCTGTTTGTCTTTACTGCAGAATCAGAACTGAATAATCTGTCAAGCAGCCAAGAATGATCAGTGTCACAGGATGCAATTATGAGGAACTCACAAGAGACAGTCTGAAAAATGTTAACTGCCAGAGAGAGAAACTATGTGACCGAAACAAAAAAGAATTTGTTGCGCCTGAAAACATACCTGGACCCGCTACTCAAAACCACTTACATGTATTTAGAAATATATTTAGAAATATACTAAATATAAATTATGAATGATGAATGATGATCAAACAGATCTATATTTATCTAACGGGCTATTCCAGTTTCCAGTCTAAATACTCACTACAGCCACACAGTGTGCGTAACAGAAAAACTATGAAGATGTGTGAAAGTGAACAACGATTTGCAGCCTGGCTGTAAATTTGTGCAAACAAATAATACTAGTGATACCAACAGCTAAGATGACCATTGCACAATGGGGATGCTGCATCAGCAAGGACGAAAATATTAAAGCGGAATTTAGACATACCGTAGCCGGCAATTAAAACACTAAAACATATTAAATGGAAATGTAGCACGTATATTCAAAAATAAAACTGTAAAAGTAACACACAATTTACGCGGGTTGTGCAGAATGCCAGCAGTAAAGTAAAGTTCTCATAAATATACTTGGATGTAAACCCAGTTACTATCTTTTATTTTCTTCCAGCTCTCTGTCCCTCTCTTGCTGTCTCTTTTCTCTGAAATTACCATGCATCACATTTCCACACTGACCTCTGGATAAGCTGTCCAGGCAGAGAAAAAATCTCCTTTGCTCTGTCTCTCCACCCACCATTCTTTTATGTTGCATAAATTTTAGCCGGCTGGAAAAAAGATAGAAGAGAGAAGGGGGGGGGGTGAAAGAGAAATGAGTAAACAGGGTAGGGTGTAGTAGAAACAAAGAAGAACATGATCGAGTGGAGATGAAACACTCCAACCGTGTTCGGTCAGGTTTTAATATGTCAAATGCAGTTACAGAAGAGAGTATTTTATAAAGTGTCAGATGTGAGTTACTGTGGGTGAATAAGTGCAATAAATAGAGGAGAGAGATCTGGTGGAAGAATGGGAGTAAGGAGGAGGAAGAGACAGTCTTGGCCATGGTCTGTCTGTGACCCGTCAAGGCTCAGAGCCGAGCCAAACCAGCGCTCTCTGCAAGACTGAGAGGCCGCAGCTTTAGAAGCTACATCAGTACTCTGTCAACCCCAAAGCCTGTGGCAGCCATTTTGATTACTCACTGTTATATAAAGAATAATTACTTGAGAGTAGCGCAGTAGATTTACAGTTAATTGTAAATGTTTAGTAAATGGACAGTGTTATTGCAATAATTATGGAAATTTTGGTTGTTTACTCCAATTTTGCCTCGTGTCCATTTGTTGATCCTCTGGAGCTGTCCATGTGACCCACGGTCTGGTTGTACATCTCTCTGACATGCTAAAAGCTGGTCTGTTAGTGAGAGAAGGATCCTTTGTCTTTGTTTCCTATCAATTTGATAGTTTGATGGTGGGAAGAATAAGAAGGTGTTAATTTTGGCTCCATAACTGCATGTCCTTAATATGAACTTCTTTAATGGCTTGTGACTGATGCCAGACCAGGTATCTCCGCTACAATGTAGAACTGCCAACATACTGAATGATTACAATAAACTCAACGGTAAAACAAATGACACCAGTTAGCCTGTCTCTCTTCAGGTTGGATGAATGTGAAATGTGGTATATTTATAATGTATCTTCATCATCATCACAGTGTATAAAATCCAGCACCCTGCTTTCATTCCCTCACTCTGCAACATGAATGTTTACTGTTGCCATGGCACCATCATAATTGGTTTTATTTTCAGTTGTTCAGCTGATATCTTAGTTGGGTGTGAAATGAATTTTTAGGAATTAAATCCTGTGGCCTAGTTGACCTATCATCAACTAACAAACAGTATGACCAGTTAAGAATTTAGCCATAATGAACCACTTTTGCGTAACATCAACCCTTACATTAACTTTTACAACCTTTACATTACTTTTATTAACCTTTACATTGTGGGGACTTGCTTTTTGTCCCCATAAGGAAGACAAATCCTGATAATGTGACTCATCAGAGATCAACAGACACAGCAGGATATCCTCTAATCAAATACACAGCCATTGGGTTTAATTTTTGTTTAGAAAAGCTGCAAGTGCTCTGCTTTGAACCACCCTGTTGTCATCCCCTTAAGTTTGTGTGTGTGTATGTGTGCGTGCATGCGTGCATGCGTGCGTGCGTATAAAAGGTCATTAGGAAATCACTGCAAAACACAATTGAAGTCCAAATCAAACCAGAATGTTAAATGCAACCATTTCAGCTCAGGGAAAACACATCATTCATTCGCTTTTCCAACACATCTAAGTATACATATACATTATACATTAATGTAAGCATTTTGGAAGACACATTTAACTTGTGTTTCCTTTTGGCAAAAATGTGTAACATTAGCCAGCAGAAAACTCAGCAGGTTAAACTGGGTAACAACATCAAAAAGTAAAGCATGTGCAGGAGCATAAATCAGAAAAAGTGGTGGGTTTGCTCAGACATACACACTGTATACACTCAGAGAGAAACAGGATCTTCTCATGTCAGTGTGATTTTCTCCACAGCCCTCAGATCATAAATCTTCTCAGTGACCTAAGAAAGAGGATCACTGCGTCATGTTACATGCCACACGAACACATACACATACATTTACACATACAGTAAACAAGGTCTGGCTCCAATTGGATCATAAGACCAAGTGTGACAAAAGCCAATTGAAGTCTTGTAGTATGACCAGAATCTCTCTCTTTCTCTCTCTATCTCTTTTCATATCCAAGATTTATGCTACACTAATATTGCTCTTTGATATTTGGCACGAGATACAGTCCTGGTTACTGGCTCAGCCACATGAACATTTTCCATCGAAATGTCAAGTAGTTTGAACAAAACTCCTGAAAAATAAAATGTTACTTCAATTATGGAGTAGACAGCCAGTGGGAAAAAGAAGAGAAACGATTGGCTGTGAAAGACCAAATTTGTTGGCCTCTGCCACATCCTAATGTCACTATTCCATAATATACACTGATCTTAATTATTTACCTACCTGATTCTGGGCTCCAGACTAACTTTTTCGCTACAGTATGGCATCAATATGGCCAATTATGATATTCGATGGTCTTCCATTATCAATGACGATATAGATTCTTTGAAGATGTCGGTGTCAACATACCACGGAGCAAAATGATTTCAAATTGTGCTATTCACACCGTTAGAGACTGTGTATGCTGCTCACATGCTATTAGGTTTTCTGTGAGATTGAAAAAATACTATTGTGATATGATGATATGATATTCAAGCATACAGAGCTCAGCTACGCCGGGCCCATATTATATTTCCACCGCTTTATCTATATATCTACAGACCACTTCATCTATGGAACATGGTAACTGCATTGCTAAATTGATTGTTCTGCATGTTTCATTAGTGCGTGATTCACATGTAAGTAAGTGCAGGCAGAGAGAGTGCAGGTAGTCACACCGACTGAGCCAGTGAACGTAAAAACTACTTTAACTACCTACCAAGGAACCTAATGAATAATGATCATGCACTTACATAGATGCCACCATGTTTAATTTTAACTCACATTTTATTTGCAGTCTGAAGCCCTGTGACTGTAAACAGGCAGGGAACTACTGTAAAGGAGAATGAGGCTTCTTGTGCATTTTAACACAGTCCACACACCACACAGCCTGTAAACAGGTATTAATATTTAAAATCACACCTATTCCTGCCTGAACTTTTTTATTCTAATATTCTTGATCAATTTACCAACTATTTTCTTCTTTAAGAGAATTATTCAGTGATAGGATAACCACACATGTAAACCATAGATAAATGTATGATGTGGAAAAACATATATACTTAAATGCTTATATTATTCCAAGTTCCATTACATTATATTTTTTCAACATGACTCTTAGGTTGTGCTTTGTAGACAGGCAAGGTATCTGGGACTGAACCAATGGTTATTCTCATTTCTGAATATATTTAGATAAATTTGGTTAGTTTAGTTATTTAGTCCAAAAGTCCAAAAATAGTAAATAATTACCATTACAAGTTCCATGAGCCCAAAATGACGTCTTTAAATTGCTTGTCCGACTGTTAACTCTGAAACTCAAAGGTATTAAGTTTGGTAAGACTCAAACCAGATAAATCCTCATATTTTAGTAGAGGCTGGGACAAGCAAATGTTTGGCTTTTGTGATAATTGTTTTAACGCTGATGCTTTAACATCAGTCAGTATTCCAGTCACATCATCAGTTGCATCCTAAGGGGCCGTGTGAGGCTCCACGGCAGCTCTGCTTGAGCAGAATATGGACCAGTCCTCTTGTTGAGACACAAATGATTTCCATCTGTGTTGATGTTGGAGAGCGGTGCCACCCCCCTTCACCTCCTCCCTTGCCCCTTCCTCCTCTCCTCCCTTGTCTTCTCCCAAAACAGACATTCCCTCATTCCACGACTTCTAACAAAGCCATAGACTTGTGTTGCATCATGCATGCGCTAAAAATTCACAGCATGAGTCGTGTTTGTCTGCTTTCTGTTTTGCACTTAGAGCAGAAGCGCATGGAAATATGTTGATGCGGTGGACATGCTGTAAACACACAAGCTGTGTTGCACTATCCTTAGCAGTCTGGGTCCCATTTGGAATTAATTTCCTCCCCTTCTCATTTGTAATTAGACAAGCCCCCTACTCCCCAAGCACTGTGATAGACAAATATGCATCTCAGCCAAATCTTTGTGTTCAAATGCAGCCAATAGTGTATACACATTTAAATGCATTCTTCTCACAGCGTTTCTCACCCACTGCAAGTCATTGTCATGTTGGTGGCCGTAGACCAGCAGCTTTATATCTGGAATAAATGTAGGTCTGCTATATTTTTCCAAACCAAATGTTTTCTAGCCTGAAGGGGAAACGCATTTTAGCAAGTAAATGTGTCATTGTGCTGTGTCAAACTACAGATTGCATGTGCAGCAAGAGTTGGCTCGCAATCACACAATTTCAGGAGAAGCAGTCCTGCTTTTGTGTGCCTTTAGAAATGATTTGCCTTCAGGAATTTGTCACACTGCATTGATTCACTGATTTGGTCTCCTTTCAAATCTTTTTTCATATTTGACTTCATTCCTCAGAGGGGTTCCTGTACTTGGCAGTTCAGTCAACCACAGCAATTCAATGACATCAGCACTATTGTGTCATCGACTGGAGACAGGAAATGACATAGTTTCATATTGTAAGGTGTCACACTTTATCACTGGGGTAACCAAACATGTGGTAAATTGGACATTGATAAAGTCTTAACGGCAGTAAGCAGTGGGACTTAACTAAGTGACACATGCCCACACATGGTTAATCCTGAGGGCCAGAACGTTTCAGCTACTTATACTGACACTCTTTGGAAAAAGTCCCTGCTGAGAAACTGGAGCGTGCATGGAAAACCTATTTCACAACTTTTTTCCCCACTGAAGTGCTTTGGAAGGCTTTTTACAATGCCAGGATTTTTTTCCTGACGCATGATGTGATCAAAGTGACTTAATAACACACTGAGGGAAAATTGAAGCTATTTCTGCAGTCTGGTTGACATCTTCTGCCCACCACCACGACCTTTAATTGGAAATGTCCATTCATTCTATCTGTTTATGACATGATCATTGTCCAGAAACATCTGCATGCATAGATGGTGATGTAACATGATTACTAAAACATTCTATGAACAAAAAATATATGAAATCGCAATCTTTTTGCATTTGTTTCTTTTTAAAGTTTTTTCCT
This sequence comes from Seriola aureovittata, assembly GCF_021018895.1. Taxonomy (NCBI): domain Eukaryota; kingdom Metazoa; phylum Chordata; class Actinopteri; order Carangiformes; family Carangidae; genus Seriola; species Seriola aureovittata. The sequence continues at coordinate 1,433,413 of NC_079386.1, forward strand.
TTGTTACTTATTTGGGTTGGTAAGCCTGTTGATATTGTAATCTTACGTGTTTATGTTCATCATTCGTTTTACTTAGTGTGTTAAGTTTGATCTGTGTTTAGAATCCCACTCCATGTCCAGCACACGATGAGAACATCATATCTGCAGTTATCTGTCACTGACAGCTGGGCTGCTGGGATGAAAATCGCCAACGATCATTCAAACAGACAGCATAACGAACTCTTCTGCTGTCTGTGAATCACAGAATCTGGCTTTCCACTTTCTTCAGTGTGATTGCTCAAGCAAAAAACTTTTTTTGCGACCGTTCTGACGATCACCAATTATCAATATCATCGTTCATCGGCACAACCCTAGTAGTAAGTAATCTTACATAGTCAGACTTCCAGCTGATGCCTGGGAAAACTTTTGTCTTACTACGTGGGTGTCCTTTCTGAGCCAATGGCAGAAGTAAACACACTGGACTGTAGTCATTCAATTTCTAAAGAACTACTATGCATCACAGGCTGATAGCTTATCACAAATATCAGCATTGCTGTGGATGTCAAAATTGCGGTAGATGTTAGAAACTAGTTTATATCCCTTCCTTTCCACAAAGAGGCACCAAGTGGTGGTTCAGTATGCCTGTAGAAGTACCTCCTCCCACATAGAGGCCAAACCCCTTCCTAACTAAGCTTGTAGGTGTTTGCCATGTTTGAAAAACCTTCAGTGGAAGGAGCCTTTTCTATCTACTGATTGGGAGTATAGTGTATTTAAGAATTACGGATAACATCTGATCTAATTTGTTAACTAATAATTTGATGAAGTAAGCATTTGGTTAATTATTATTTTGAATATTTATGGTAGTTCAATGTGCAAATATTCATGATTTACAGGCCAGATTTAGGATTTCTTTCTTTGTTTAAAAGCATGGAAATCATCATGGAAATCAACGTTCATCAAATAAACAATTGCAACAATTATTTCCTGAAATGTTGAAGATACTGTGTTTGAGGTAATGTCACAGTTACATAGTTTGTCCCCCAGAGAGCATTGAAAAGTTTATTTTTTAACTCTAAAATGTCTCGCATATCTTGGTCACAGTTCTGTAATTAATAAACAAAATTGGGATACTGGTTCCATTGCAGGCATGGACCTACTTTGTAGCACAGGGAAAACAGGGCCACCCCACCCTTCTTTTCCAAAGCCGTGGACGACCAGCTCCCGCCGGCTTCCGCTGGCTCCTGCTGACCCACATTTGCACCTCATTGTGAGGTGAGAGAAATGCAGGAAACACCCAACCAATCTCAATCTACAGTTGTTTTTTCAGCTCAGCTAGCGAGCTGGCACGTCTGCAAGTAACGACACTCTAGTGAATGCACCTGTTCAGCAAAATACACACTTAACTCGCCAGCCCGAGGGAGGAAGGAGGGAAAGTGATGGAGGGGAAGGGAAGAATAGAGTTTAACATGGGAGTTGTGAGAAGTGTTTTCTTTTGTTGAAGGTAACACTAGCATGGGTGGTTCATGTATAAACACAGAGGTGGAACACTAATATGTTTATTTCAGAGGTTGGCAGGTCATGAGCTTGGCTGAAGCCCTGCGTCCTGCAGAAGAGATTTTTAGAGAGATTTAGTATCACAGTATAGTTTGTCTTTTGTTTTCTTGTTTCTTCTCATACTAGCTTTCTGTGTTTGAATGCATCATAGCATGTATATGTGTGAGGTGAAAAGGGGGCTCTCATGAAAAGAGTGTGTGTTGGCTAATCAGCTGACATCCGCACTGAGTTCCTTTTCCACACAATGAGCCTTTCAGTATTGGCGCTGGAGAGCTGCCATTGTTGCAACCACCATAATGAATGCTGTGGTTTGTTATCACACTATTTCCACTGATTACTCAGATTCATACACACAGTATGATCTGACACTAGGTAGTAAGGTTAATGCTGTTTGGTATTAGACGTATTTTCATTTACTAATACTGTACAGTTGACAATGCACAATAGTCAGCAAATAATGAATCTTAAGTTATAGAAATGTATTTGCCAAGCTTCCCATTACTCTTCATTCTTGTAGGCTTTTCTATTGTCAAAATTAAACATGCAGTTCTTGCTTTGGAGCATAAATCTCACATTTGCAGAGGTTGTCCAGGTATGTTCTCTGCATCTTCTAGAAATCCCATCTGTGTGTTTTTCAGTCACATGCCCACACACACAGCTGACAGGTTAGGATTTTTTGGGTTTACGTTGGGCAATAAAATTGATTACATGAGTCTTCAGTAAACATCCTTATCTGTATCTGGATACACACTGGGCTGTAGCACGGCATTTAGAAAAAATGCTAACTGAGTAGCAATACGTCCACAAGGCTCACTCACACCGAATACATACTGTCACTTCCAGATTATCTAGACACATTGTGCTTCAGCAGAGATTCAGAACAAACTGTAAAGTCATAAAGCATTTTCTGTTCTCTAGTTGCTAGTTGTCTCAGGGTTATCCTGGGACAAAGGCAGGACGTGCGGGGTGCTGGATGATGGGTAACTGCACCACTGCCTTTTGCTCTTTGTGCTTTCATCTTCTCCTGCAGTCTGGCTTCAATTTATAACTCATTGCTTTAGCTTGACCTCATGCTTAAGCTTCAAAGAATGCATAGGGGGAAGGGGTGTGTGTGTGTATTGATATCTGTCCACATTTTGTTCCATCTGTCCTTTCTGTGCCTTTCAGTATGACTGCAGGTTTTAAAGCTTTGACAAGGCTCATACTCTTGCATGCTGCTTGAAAACCTGAAATGTTTGGAGGTATGCTGATATAAGAGCAACTGATCTGAAACATTCGGTAAGTCCTTGATTTATCTGACAAGAAACAAGACTGAAAACGCATGTGCTTAGATAAATATAGGTGGCAGTAGCTTAGAAATGAGAGGAGCAGTTGGTACTAGCTGCAAAAATCTGGTAAAGGAAAGTCAAGGAGTACCATTCCCCCCCTCCCTCAAATAACTACTACCCATGTGACCTTGAGCAAGACACTTAACTTCCAGTTGTACAAGTAGAGAGGCAATCAGAGGCCAACAGTAGAAGACTGTGGTTTCACTGTGCAGCTCCCAGATGTGAATGTGTATAACTGTGAAGCAGGGTGGTGCTGGAGAAGAGCATAGGCCTCAGCAAAACCCTGCTCTGGATAAATAAAGTTTAAGCAAACCTTACAAAAACCTTTCACCATAATCCTTGCCTTGGGGAAACTGAAGGTCTGGGCAATATTTATTAGGTTTTCATTAACAATTGTATGTCCTTCAAACAGAAGTAGTTGATGTTCAGTTAAAAAAAAAAAAAAAATATATATATATATATAGAACTTACAATCTGAACCAACACTTCACCTACATATGCAGTACTTGCCTTTAAGGTACAGTTTTTAACAAGGCATTGAACATGTATATTTATGTTCCTGTACAAATGTAATGGGATGAACCAAAATGTACTGCTACAATAAACTGGTGGATAAATAAGGCATTAACAGTGCTAAAGGCTTACATCATGGCCATCAGTTTGAACTATTTTCACTTAATGCCAGTTTGCTATGGTGGATGGCTCTAAAAAACACAAGACCCATGAGCCTCTGCTGTTGTTGCTGTGGAAAGGAAACCAGTCAGAGGCACAATCAGTGCTGTAGCAAGTTAAGAACTCTTTTGTTGCAGAAGGAAACAAAACAGTGTGCTGTAGTTGACAAACCCTTCCCAAAATTGACCCAGAATCTGAAAGTAAACTGATTTAAAGCTGTGGAATGAGCAGAGTACTAAAGATAACTTGAATGCACATTGGGAGTATTGAATTTTCTCATTGCAGTTTTATTCACATAGGTACTTTTTGACTTCTTATAAAAACACCAGATATTTTCTATGCTGTTGAATGACCTTTGTATTCAGGATTCAATTAGGAGAGTTTCATGCTCAATCAAGCCACAGGAGTTTTCCAGCCGTCAGTCACCAACCAATGTCGAGAAGGAAAATGAACTCTGACTCTGACTTCTCCGACCAAGTCAGTGGTTACAAGTCAAACAGCTTTCATTTTGTAACATTTGCTGTAAAAAATCAAAAAAACCCATTAGGATTAGCACCAACTGGAAACATTATGTGCTTATACACTGGGTTATTTGCCAAGAATCATGGGAAATGCAGTTTTCCCTTTCCAAATCCCTTCCTAAGGGAGTGCCTTTCCTGTGTCCACTCAGTTTATCCATTCCAGCGTCCCACTGGCACTGTAGCAGAAACATTTATTCAAGTCCAGTCCTCCTACGCAGGACAAAAATGGATGCTTGGCATAAATGTTTGGATGTAAGTTTCAGGCCAGCCAGAGCAGCAGACAACCCTCTCACTCCAAGTATCCAAACCAAGGTCAAGACTCTTTTACCACCACCTAATTACACATTATGACTGTGGAATTCTAACATTTCTGATCTGCATCCATGCACATGACCTGCATGTGCTGCTCTGCTCATGGTTGTTGCAGCGTTTCCTCTAGAAATGTAATGTAAGTTGGTTAAAAGTTCCATTAAGTATGATAATAATAAGGATGAGCCACTGTTGGTTATTTTTTACTGTTTTAATTTGAGGGTAATTTTTACTTTATTTTTACTTGATAACTGAAAGAACATTTCTCAAGGAAAAAAAGCAGCACAAAAACTGTTCCATGTCTGCATGTATAAAGTGAATAGGTACTAATGCACACTTTGGCATCCTTCCATCCATCCATTTTGCCAAGCAAAATTTTTCAGCAGGACCAGTGGTGTTTGACAGCCAACCTGCTGAAACTGTAGAAAGTTGCAGGAATTTCCTGACGGAAAAGCTAGTAGAAATCTCTGTGTTATGTTATTGTGTTGTATTGTTTTCATGTTTTCAGCCGTGTCTGTGTCTTATTTTGGGTTGTTTATCAGCAGGATTACACAAAAAGCACTGAATTTGGAGGAAAGAACCCATTCAATTTTGGGGCAGATCTGGATTATTGACTATGAATTTTTGTCTGGTGTATTTTGTCTGACACTGGCCATGGCCTCTAGTTACCTTTCTTACCTTATTATCACTGTTGATTGCAGTAAGTGGACCTTGAATCTTTTTTTTTTTTTTTTGTCAATACATTCTATTCAACTTGTGAATATGCCAGTAAAGACCCCTGCAGTCATTGTTTTATCTGCAGTATTATCTGAAAAGGTTCCCCGAAAGAGTAATTCAAGTTCCATCTTATCTAATCTCATTTGAAACGGATGAAGGAAACTGGTTAGAGGAGATTCTGAAGCTTACCTGGTGAGCCCCTAACCCAGATTTGGACTGGATAGGATACTGCCATGTGAAGATAATGAACAGATGTTTAGAGATCTGTGGAGCATTTAAAGCTGATCAGAGATAGACTGCAGAGAAATGTGGGCGTGTGTTGGTGATGATGCAGTGTGTGCTTACGGTCAGCAGGGGGCCTTATGCACTTTGATCGCAGTGACCTCCTGTGTGTGTCAGTGCTCCATTGTAATTGATCTGCTGATCACTTGTGTGATACGACCAAGCTGTTGTTTTGACGAATGGAAGCAAAGGGAAAAGTTACAGTGTGTTTATGTGCATGTCTGTATACAAGTGTGTTTGTATGCAAGCACACCCCCTTCTCCCAAGTGCCTCTAAAGCTTTGACTCACTACATAGCAAAGCAATGGGATCACATTCTCTGAGGTATAATGTAATGTATTCTACTGCACTCAGGGAAAAAAGCTTACCCAAACAATCGGTTTCTGCGTGATCATTAACGTATCATTGTTGTGCAAAAGTTTTCTAATGGACGTCATTGTGATGTAAGATATAAGGCTTCAGACTTAATATCAACAATCTCCCGCCACCAAAGCAGACAAGTCCAGTTTCACATCCGCTTCTCAAACCTGACATTGTACCTTATTGCTCGACTGTTGAGGCTGAGTGCTTTTGTTCTTTTCAGTTCTCTGCCTTTCTTTCCTTCTGTGTTCCTCTCCCAGGGATTTTTTTTTTAGGGCTGGTTTAGGGAGGAGAACGCTGGCGGGGCTGGATTTGAGCAGGGCAGCATATCCCTGCCAAGAAATGAGTTCACCGAACTGCAGTTTCCTCCAAAGGAGATGCGATAAGGTTTCTGCGAGAGGCCTGGCCCAGCACTTGATTTACAGATGAAAAAAGGGAAACAGACAGGATGAAGAGGAAGATTAATGGTGGGGAGGGGATGTATTGACTGAGACAACAGACAAAAGTGGAAGAAACAAATTTTTGCATTGTGCACGGTAAACCAAGAATGCCTGAGAAAACAATTTACATTGAGTCTTAAAAGTTATTTGAACAAGGCACAGTTTGAAAGGCTCGGTTCCAAATGACCTGTTAAGTTGGATCAAGACAGATGAACAGGGAGGAAAGAAGACTGTAGTGTTTGGCTTGAAAGAAAGTCAGGTCACGGAGTTTGAAACATTTTGAATGAAACAGTGGAATTGCAAAAGAGAAAGAGTTGTATTCATCAGGTAGGTTAATATCCTGATATAGTGCCCTTCAGGCTCCATGCAAACATTTTCCACTGAGTTTCTCATTATTTTTAAAGTCTTATTATAAACAGTTCAAATTCTAGTTGCAGAAAAATGATGTGATCAAGCCCACACACTTAATTTCATTTCAATATAACAAGAACATTTGCATTTTTTTTGAAAGATATGAGCTCTGTCTATCGATCAAGGCCCCCCCAAAGAATGGTTGACTCTTTTGTTTTATTCCTTCATTTTATTCTTTTTGCAATGTTCTTTTGAGTATGAATACAGACCCCTTAGTGACTACACTAAACTCAAAGTTTACTTAATTGCTTTTTCGAGAGCTTGTGACCATATCCCAAGGCCTCCTTCGGTTAATGGAAAACCTAAAGATGATAAGTACAGTATCATAGTGACAACAGACAACTTATTACCAGGCACATTTCATACTCATTAAAGATAAATGAATATTAAAAATGTATGATTTTTCACCTACACACCCAAAGCTAACCTAGACACATCCTACATCTAATTCAGCCTAAGGAATAACCAAAGAAAAAGGATATAACAAAAGGAAAAATGATCTACCAATAATATAATCACAGGTCATCTTTATAAAAATGACAAGTGTAATTTCTCTAATAGATTTTCTTCTCTTCTTCTTTCTCCAATATGCTTGTTCAAATAGAAATCAATAGTTTCCTTTCATCACAGCAGCCGCCATGATTACAGCAGAATGACTTTAATGTTGGACTGTCCACTGTCATGGCACAGTGACGCATACTTTCTGCACTTTGAAGAAGTTAGCCATTGAGGCTGCACGTCAGCCAAACCCTTTTATGAAGGTTCCGTGTTGCTACAGCAACGGATGCTAACATCACTGCAGCGCTGATGCCTGATTAGGTCAGCTGTAACCAATGGCCCATAGCACATAGATTTTCATAACAGCTAGGGAGTTTCTGCCCTTTATATCCGGCCCACCAGCGGAAAATTGCTGCCACCAGTAAATAAAATAAAAAGAGAAATCAACTGGGTTTTCCATTTGAAGGAAAAAGTCTGCAGACATCGCGGCTTGTTCATGGTCTTTTGAAAAGGGCTTTCAGGAAGACTTGTGTGGCCTTATAAGGTCTTTACAGCCTGGCAACATTTTATGCAGTTTGAGGTTGTCTGGTACAGAACTGTAGCCTCTGTAGCCCACTTATTAGAATGAGACTCCAGAAGAAACATTGCCTGTGTTGATCCATGCTGTACTGCTGAATAACGGCCATTTGACATCAGTAAGATCACAACGTAATGTCTCTCTGGGAACAAACAAAATCAAAGACACACATTACAGTACTTTTTCACTGTAGACATTTTAAAATCTCGGATAGTTTGTGTTATTTGACGTGTGGTCGTGTGAGGTAGTTATCTGTATACAATGTATTACCTGCAGAATATTCGGATTGGCGCTGAGTGATGTGCTGCTGTGGACGGGGCCACCCGCAAAATGGTGTTTTAGTCACTTTCAAAAAATGCCCTCAGAAAAAAAAGCTATTATCGGTTTAAACACAACGATGCTTAGCTCTGTCTGACTCATACAGCTGATCTGCGGAGTAATACCGTGTGTCATAGCCGTGCTTGTGCGTAGTAATATGGTAAATCAACACTTCACAAGGAAAGGGCTGTTTGACGGCAAGATAAAGCGGTGAAAATATTCAAAATAAAGCAACACTTAAATTGATATTAGCATTTTTTAAAGTGGCTAAAACACAATCTGCTGCAGGTAATACACTGACTATAGATGAGTACCTCCCACAATCCCACGTCAAATAACCCAAACTGTCACGTTAATGTTATCATAAACACCTGTGTTATTCCGAGTGTGGGTTTCTATCCCTCTGTTTATGCATATTTTCAGTTTGTGCTAAAAAAAACTATGGCAATACCAAAAGGTTTGGATGTGTTAAAGAGAACTGGATACCATGTTCAAAGATGGCACCTTTTTCATCCTATTCCTAGGTTGGTCAGTGAGTGCACACTCCAAGAAAGTGTCTACCTATAGATGAACACTAGAGTCCTTCTCCAGTCAAGCTAGTTGAGAGCATGGGTGTCCAAGACTTCTGTCAGCCAAATCAGCTGACTCCTTATTGGCTTCCTGCACACATAAACATGATGAATAATATTGGTGAATAATAGTGATCATATGGCTGTGTTGTAGACTTTCCAAATGTTATTCAGTTTGTTAGTTTGACAATTCTGGAGTCACAGCCATAGTCACAGTGCTAACCAGTGTGACATTGGCTTCTATATGCTGGAGGTTATTAGATTTGAAGTTTACAGTCACATTTATTTATTTCTCAGAGTTGAAATGTCAGAGAAGTGGGTTGCAGCGCCAGCCAAGACGGATCACGTCAGGCTGTGCGGTTGATCCCCCACTCTAACAACTGGATTTGCAGCACTGTGCGGTGCCAAAGAGAACACATCCAAACGAAGGAGGTCTCATTTCTCCTTCTAGCCTCGCTGCCCCTGTCAACAGCTCTGCACTACAGTGAAAATATCTTCAAATCACTCAATATGCAATGACATCAATGCAGTAGCTTCTTAAGTTGATAATTAACTGGTTTTCTCAACTTTGCTTCTTAACTTTATTTATTAAATGACTTTTACATTCACTTCCAGTCAGTATTAAATTACCCTTACAAGACTTCAGATTAGGTTTCTTAAACCAAAACTTGTCTTGGCCACTTACTTGTTTTCTCTGTTACACAGGATCCTATAATGAATGTCTTTTCTTCCTCATAAACATTCTCTCTCTTATCATAAAATGACTTTAACAGGGAATGACTGTAGTCTCTCTGAAAAGTGGTTTCCCCTGTTTTGAGTAGACACTATGGCTAATTATGATTGCTGCACTATAAATTACTTCCTAACTAATGTCCTTGCTCTGATCAAAAGGGCTTTGAATGACTCCTCTCCCACGCCACAGTCACACATCAGCAAACTACTTCCTGTCTTACAGTCCTGATTTTTGATAAATTGCTGAATAGGCTATCTATCTATCTATCTATCTATCTATTTATATATCTATTTGTCTATCTATCTATCTATCTATCAATAAAGACTCGTAAGATGACCCTTCATCATTGTTATAATTCATCTTTACCTACATGGGGACAGGGGAATTTCATTCATTATCAATGTAGAGCACCTCACTTTGTTGATGATGTCATTTTTTTCTAACCTTCTATAGACAAACAGTGAAGCACAAACAATGACAGTGACAGTTTAAACGCTTGGAGATGGGTGTTGGTCAAATTGTGAGCAGTGACAGCAGCTGATGTGTCAGCTGAAGTGTAAATGATTAAAGTTGTTGAAATGTCAGTTGAAGTTTAAGCACTGAAATGAGTGAAAGTACTAAAAGCAGCTGGAATCAGTCAAAATGAAATCACTGAAAGCAGCTGAGGTTTCATTCAATGTTTTAGTGATGAAAACAGCCAATGAATCATTTAATCAGCTTCAGACTAATCAATGGAAACTTGTGTTCTCTCAGCAGCCTGCAAACAACGGCCCTCCTCCACTGCCCAGCTCCTCTCTACCAGAAGGCTACTATGAGGAGGCGGTTCCTTTAAGCCCTGGAAAGGCTCCTGAATACATCACCTCCAGTGAGTGACATGTTCATTTTCATGCTGCTGAGGAGAAACTCAGTTTATAACTTTTTTATTCATGTTTTTATATGTACTTGCATTTTATTGAATAGGAAACAAACGGCAGTTTATGTGTGCACCTCCCTCTTAGACTATGACTCAGATGCCATGAGCAGCTCCTATGAGTCGTACGACGAGGAAGAGGAGGATGGGAAGGGCCAGAAGATGCATCACCAGTGGCCGTCTGAAGAGGCGTCCATGGATCTGGTGAAGGACGCCCGGATCTGTGCATTCCTGCTGCGCAAGAAACGCTTCGGCCAGTGGACCAAACTCCTCTGTGTCATAAAAGATAACAAACTGCTGGTATGGGACACTTGTGTACATGTCAGCTCAACCAATCTGAAGGGTTCTCCCAAGATCTACATGCATACTTGCATGTATGAATGTGACCAAAGGGGAGCATAGACAATAAGCAAAGTAACATTAAATCTTCCCCTTCTCTCTTCCTCCAGTGTTACAAGTCTTCCAAAGACCACACCCCCCAAATGGAGCTCACCCTGTCTGGCTGCAGCATCACACACATCCCCAAAGATGGAAAGAAGAAGAAGCACGAACTGAAGATCGTCCACCAGGGGGCAGACGCCCTGGTGTTGGCTGTGCAGAGCAAAGAACAGGCTGAGGAATGGCTTAAGGTAAAACAACGAACTGATACTGATGCAGTCTGAACTGGAGTTCCATGCTAAATAGAACAGTACTCAAATAGGTGAGTTAGACAGATCATCCTTGAGCTTAGAAACAGCAGCTGACAAAACAGTCTCCTTTCAAAGTCCACTCACTCCATGGTTCATAAAACTTTGGAGCGCATTACAAAACAATCTGTCCTCAAAGTCCACTGTCTTGCAATTTCTGGGGCTTTCAGCCAAATCACTTCGAATTTCATCAGCAGATAAATATCTCTGTAGCTCAACTTTAAGTCAACGTGGACAAGAGTTAGCAAACTCAGTTAGCTGACCATGTGATACGACAAACATGAGATAGAAGACAAACTATGACATGGAAGATAAATGAAATGGACATAATGGACAAAGATATAAAAACAATAACATGAGGTTAAGTTACAACGACGTTATAATCAGTTGCAGTGAAGGATGTGATGATAAGAGTAAAGGGAGTCCAGAACAGGTAGGATCAAGTAGAGCATGTGTGGGTAATGTATGTGTGTATGTTGAATGATTGTATGAGAGGCAGTGATAGGCAGTGTGGGAGGGGGGAACGAGGGAACACGTAATAAAAACTTATTGATAATATTATCATGACAATAAATATATGGTGTAACAATGGTATCACTATAATACTATAACAATAGAATGACATTAATATAATAATATTATAAAAGTTATTATATACAATACAATAAAATATTACAGTAGTGAAGAGTGAGGCGAGACCAGGCCACTGTCTCTCACCCCCCTCGTCTTCTTTCCTGCTCCAAAACACAACAATGGCATATAGACTGCTTTTCAAAGCTTGCGTCCATTTGTTGTCAGTGTGGTGCCAACACCTCTGGGCTCTTTCTATTTCAATCTCAGGAGGAAAGATGGGCCTCATCTGGTCTTTGGATTTAAAAACCCCCACAGCCCCCCTCCTCCTCCTCACCTCTGCTCTCCTCTGCTCTCCTGAGAATATCCTGGAATTCCTTGTTTGTCCTTGATCATGTATTTTGTGCTTTTTTATAAGATTCCTCCTTGCCCATTTGTTCAGTGGTATATTTGAAATCATTCATGCCCCCAGCTTTTGCCAGTTCAGTTTCTCTTTGCTGCAGTTTTACCAACAAGCTTTTGGACTTGGAGGTGTGTATTCATTTTCACCAAAGGTCTTGTTAAAGAATGATGTGTAGGGGTATTTTGCCCTGCAGACTATTGATGGAAACACCAGTCTTCTTATGTGCAGTGTTTGCTGTCTGTCTTTTTCTTGAAGGTAATGTAATGTTTATGGCTGTCAGGAAACAAACATCAAAACAATTTGCGTTTTTCCTCTTGATTCAATTATTCTTTCCGCACAGTAATTAGCCGTTGTTTATTGATTGGCTGGGGCAGGTAACCTTGTCTGGGCCGTGGTATCTGCAGGCATTTGCAACCAGACCCATGAAAATATACAAATCTCTGTACCACCCAAACTATGGTAATGCTTGCACTATTGCTGCTTGGAGAAAATGGGTCTGGGAGCATATTTAGTCAGGTGCAGGAAATTAAAAACATATTGAACTGGTAATGGTATGACAGTCAGTTTTTCATTCTCCCAATCACTGAAGTGTTTTTGTTTGCTTAATCGATGCGCATGTAGTTCGTCATGCTGCTGCAATCAGCAGTCATCACATCCACTTGGCTGAGGTTCTGCGCTCACACCCTCTTTTGCAAAACAGCTCCGGATTTGAAGTTCATGTCTCGTGTTTGTGTCATCAGCAGCAGAGTGATGGAGGCTTAGATTCCGTGGCTCGCTCTGCGCTCCCCCAAAGCTCAGGGTGTGTAAGATAGTTGTCCGGCCAAAAAGATTAACATGTCTTTGTTTGGATATTGTGTTGCTAGGACCACTGGGTATTAAGCAGTCACTCATTCATTCATTCATTCATTCTTCCCCTTACTTTTTTGTCTCTTGACCTCTTTTCTCCAGCTTTTTTGTCCATTTCTCTTAAACTCATCTTTTACCCACATACATAAAACTTCAATAACAGCTGACGTCCAAACCGATTTGGATAATGGAAATAATGATTTTTTATGACATTTCCCACCCTCGTTGATGAAAGGAAGAGAAGAAAGGAGGGTGAAGAGAAATGTAGGAGAGTACCTGAGTTTCCAAAGCCCGCTAGTTACAGTAATGATTCCCCCAGACATTGTCTGCTAACGATGTGTTTATGGGACACACATGTCCATATTCTGTTCTTACTTCATTCTCCAAAACCTCCCCACTTTTTTTTTTAACTTTTTTTGAAATTTGTATGCATTTCTCCTCTTTTTCTTGCAGACAGTCCTCTATCACTATCAGTCTTATCCTAACTTCTCTTTTTTTGTATTTTTATGCAACACCAGATCATTCATGACTACATCACTGATCCCACTTTAAAATCAGTTTAAATTTCCAATTATCCCATTCATGATCCATTTTTAAGCTCTGTGGGAAAGGAGTATATCGATCCCTCGGAACAGAAGAACACGTCTGTTCAAGGGAAGATCTACAGAGGACACCTTACAACTACCCATAGACCCACGTTACTGAACCACAAAGGACCATCATGTCACTGGTTATTCAGGCATTCATGAATATACTTGGTGCACAGTATGTATGTAGTGCTTGCTCAGTTGCAAACTGTCTTTGATAAAGCTGTGGAGTCACAGTAAAAGTTCAGGAACTGGTGGTGGCCTAGTGCTTAAGGTGCTGACCATGAACCTGGTTTATGTGCAGCCAGGAAACTTTGTTGCATGTCTCTTTGTTGCGGTCTCCCCTCACTTTCTGTCAGCTCTGCTGTCTAATAAAGACTCATTTTAAAAAAGGCTAAAAATACATTCAGTTTAGTTTTCCTTTGAAAATGATTATAAATAATGTGGCTATTCTGCACTCTGCAGCACAAACCACATAAACATACACCCAAATTCTTAACGAAAGGAACAAATAAAGATAAAATTACAATTACAATTTTAAAAAGAAAATGCCTCAGCACTGCTTTCATGCATCAGTGGTGCGTGGTGAGTGCAGCCAAAGGCAAATGTTTTAAGCCCACAGAGCATGGAGAATGAGTTTTGATCATTTTTATGGAAATGATCAAAATTGCTTTCAACAAAAAGCCCTATTATATGCTGTCAGAAAAGTAAAGCCTTCAATATTGGTTGCATATAAAGACTGAATTGTTTTCTTTTCTCTGTTTTTTCTTTTTTCGCCAGATAAACAATACATCCCAAGTGAGTAAAAGCATTGAAGCAGAATTGCTGTTACTGGAATATATAAAGTTTTTAGATTTTCACTACACTTTGATAGAGTTGCATTAGTTCTGTGTGTGTAGGATTCAAGTTCATTTTAAAAAAAATAAAAAGTAAAAATTGTGAAAAAGTAATAATTATAAAAATCACTTTATTGCTTCGAGCTTGCAGCAGCAACATGTCGATCACCAGCATATTCATTTTATTGAAGGTGGTGTTTCAGCACCCAAAACTGCCTCCACTGATTTGTACTATATAATCAGACCTATCTAGTACCCCAGTCTGGCAAAGCAGTGGACAGTGGAAGATACACATGATGTTGCTGTTTGTCCCGCTCTCTGGCCTCTGAGCTGCTCTCTGAGCCAAACCCATGGAGCCACAGCCTGTCATTTTCCCTGCGAAACCCAATTATGCTCTCTCCAAGCCAAAACCAATGAGCTGAGGAGTTCTACACGGCAAGAGATGGTTCAGAATGCTTGTGGAGGAAGATGTTATGTGCGTGTGTGTGTGTGCGTGCGCATGTGTGTGTGTGTCAGAGTGCATTAGCTGACTTGCGTACACAGCGGTTTGTCTGAAATCTCATTTCCCTGTGCCCACCGCTCATCTGCACACACCCGTCACCGCCACATGCCTCGGACTGCCAGATCTGATGGTGGGTTGCCAGGTCTGAAGTCCAACGAGGTCACAGCAATGCACACTGGTGCCCCGTCCAGAGCCCTGCAGATCTCATTTACCCCTCCTGGACCTCATTGCATAAGGATTCCATGGACGTAGTAAATCTCTGTGGTGTCTAATGTGTGTAGCAGACACCCCCACCCCTTCACCAGCTCCTACCACATATGCATATATGCATTCTACCTCCTGTATTTACTCCACGGAGTGGGCTGTATTGCCTTATGATCCCTTGGCTGCCATTCAGTAGCATGATGGAATATGAGAGAGGAGGTGTTCAGCACACATGTGGCCTGCATTACCCTAGGCATGCTGTCTAGGCTGAAGGAATGAGCTGCTTAATTATGTGGCAATAGTGTTAGGAAATATTTTCGGATTTTTAAATCAGGGATCCACCCATGTGTTAAGATCATAGTAAGGACTTAACATTCCATGAGCTTGGTGAGACATGGCTGTGTAAATTGAAGTCCCTTGGCAGTGATCAGCATGCGTGCGAGTGTCAACTTTCCTCTCGTTTAATGTAAACGGCAGCCTTTTTAGCTCATGCTGTATTTCCTTATGTTTTCCAGGTGATGAGAGAGGTGTGTGTTAATGGGAGCGTAGACTTGGATGGAGCTGGAGCTGGAGCTGGATCTGGATCGCCTGTGCACAAACCTGAACTGGAAAAGGTGACACACTCATACACTGATAGTTGCCGTAATCATATTAGCAAATGTTGTGCTTTCTCATAAATTATTAATTCAGTATGAGGGTTTGGATCCAATAGCTGCATCAATTTTGGGTCTGGTCCCAGGTTGGCAAAATACCTGGACCTTGTTTCTTTTCAACTCTTTTTATTAGCAAAAAGTACAAAAGTAAAAAGCTAAATTTCACACAAATGGTTAATATTTTAAATGACTCTGGATAAACAGTGACGTAATCTGAAACTAATTTGAGTGGAGGAGGCACACAACCGCCAGGTCGTCTCTTTCACAAATATTGCCGTTTGTTAGTAATATGGCGCCTGATTGTTGTCTAGTTAATGTGATCTCTGTTTGCTGGTGTGTGTAAATTCTTTGTCAGAGAAGGCAACACCACTCTCTAAAGCTGCCCACAAAGGTGCAAGTGCTGTGAGTTTTCTCAGGTGAAAATGTCCATGTTTGTGAGGGTCTGCTTGGATTTACATTTAGAAGTATATCCAGCTCTTAACACCACTTTACAATCTCTAGCTGATCACGTCACATTAGTCTGGAAACTAGATGTTGAAGCATTTCATAACAGCTCCTAGTGACATATATAGTGACTTTTTGGACAAACATTAGATACTTTATTTAGAAGAGAGTACTGCCCCACGAGAATGAGGTCGGGATTTCCCTCCACAGGCACACCTCTGCACAGCAGCTGGCATGAAAGAGCCTCTAGCTGTCTCTCTGAGTGATCATTTTACAAGTAAATATAACCAAAATCACAGACCTCCTCTTGTCTTTAACTTTTGTCAGACGATGTCGCAGTTATTGAATCAGGATTTTAGAAGCAGCAGAGCAGCTTGGATATGGCTTGGAAGTGACTGCTGGTTAACATGTAGTCTGAATTGGCCGCATTTCACTCTCTATTTCATACTAATTCTGTTGTCTGGAAACAGAAACAGAAAACCATGTAGATGAGAACAGCTTTATTGGGAATTCAGCTGTATTGAAATACTGTGTATATGATGACAGAGAGTAAGCAAACATTTGCCTTTTACACATCGAACAGTTGCAGCTTAACCGTAGCATTCATTTTACAGAGTGTTTGTGTGCACCTGATGAATGTAAGTGCAGTATTCACTCTTCTCTCAGTTGTGTTGGTTTCCACCAACTCCAGAGGGAAGTATTTGGTTCTCTAGCTGCTAAATGCTCCAACCCAAGCAAGTAAAATAACAGTTAACGCAGGAGACATACTGTACCCAGCACTCATGTGTGTGCCTGTATGCATGTGTGTTTAGTGGTGGAAAATGAGCTACATCAGAGGCTCTTTAATGACAAACCGTTCCCAACTTGGCACAGCAAACACAAGCCCAGCCTAATTATTCATCTGTAACATGTTGCAGATGCTCTTAAGGGTTTTTACAATGTACAATGTTAGACAGCTGCGTTTGTGTGTCGATGCCTTTGTTGACCTGTTTTCACTTTTTTCAGAAAAGTACAGTTTTGATGACTTTGTGTCTTCTTGTGCATCCATTCGTCTATGGTCTTCCTGCTGCCAGAAGGCATCATGTGACAGGCCGAGCTCCGATGGAGAGGCGGCGCATGAGAATGGACACAGTGACTGCAAAGAGCAAGGTGAGGGTCCACAGCAACAATAACCACATCTTATTTTTTTTTTCATGGAAATAAACATCTGTTGTTAACAGAGGTGCTTCATGTAAATCCAGTTAATGAGAGCATTTCAGTGTTTGTGTTAACACAAAATGACTTTCATGGGAAAATCCCTTTCTGGTTCATTTGGAAGCAGTAGAAGAAGAACAGGGTAGTTAGCATATAAAAGCAACAGAAAATGACTCCAGTGTACTGACCACACTGTTTGATTGACAAGTCATGAAAGGGAATTAAGAGAAAAAATAAAAATGTTGCATGGTCTCTTGTCGTGTTTCACAGCAGTGGCTTAAATTACAATATTTTCATGAAATAAAATTGCAGTGCTGTTTCAGCCCGCTACAATACCGACAGTGACTGCCACATATTAGTTTTCTTTTTCTTTTTTTTTTACTATTTCAAATGGATAACATTTTTACTCAACCCCCCATAGCCTCTCTTTCTCTTTCTCTTTCTCTTTCTCTTTCTCTTTCTCTTTCTCTTTCTCTTTCTCTTTTTCTTTCTCTTTCTCTTTCTCTTTCTCTTTCTCTTTCTCTTTCTCTTTCTCTCATAAGCACATTGACAACTGACCTGTCTGTCATAGTCAGACTGGCCGTCGTGAACACCAGGAGAAATCCTGCCGTCTACCGATGCTTTCCTGTTGCACATGACATTGGTCTCCTAATTACTTCAGTTTATTAATGTGAGAATTCAGAACGATGAGAAAACCGTTAGGGACAGTCCAACAACTGTTTTACCTGGAAACTTCAGACAAAGACAAAGCTAGTAAGTGGGCCTTGAGTTGAGATTGTTTCGTCAGATTTGTGTGATGTTTCAACATCTGTGAATGGTTAGCTGTTTATAGAGTGAAATCCCCATCATAAAACACTGCATTCATGCAGTACCAATTTTTGTATCCCTAAAAGCACAATAGAAAACAGCAAAAAAAAAAAAAGTCATGTTAAATGAGGGTAGGACATTATCAATACTGTTGTTTCTTGGAATCAACAAAACTTGGACAAAGTTCTAAAGAGATATTACGGCTGCCTTTCCTTAATCTGTCTCATAATTCAGAGAGGAATCTGTACAAGCTCTGAACAGGCCAGCCTTTAATAATAATGCATGAAGCATGAAGAATGAGCATTTGGGTTTATTTAACATGGATTTTACACAGAGATGGTCTTCCCCTGTAGAACTAGATGCCAAAACAAAGAGATACGGGGGAAATCGTCTCAGATTATTTACAGTTTGTTTGCTCAGCAGGCAAAATTCCTCAGGGAGAGAATTTTCATTTTACTTGTCAGCTCACTTATTTGGATTGTCAACTAAAATTTAACGCTCTTATTTTTTTCCTCGTTAAGACTGGTTCATTTTTCCAACATTATGTCTGAAACAGATTTCCCACCAGCAGTTAATTTCCAATCTCCCACCCAGTTGGGCTTTTATGGAATCAGCACAGAGCTGTGATTCATGGGCTTGGTTGTGTAAGTTATGTTTGTGTGTCATTGCTGTGAAACTATGGGGAGTGTAGCAATAAAATCTGCAATAATCTCCCATGTGAGGTTAATGCAACCACATGAAATTCTCCAGAGAGTCAACCTTCTGGACTGTGGTATCTTGTATGTATGTATAGATTAATAATTCAGTATGAGGGGAAAGAAAATTAACAAGCAATCATTTGTTACACCAAAGACATTTTAAGCATTTATATCTGATGGCTGCATCTTCAGGTTTTGTGCCTTGCTTAAAGACACATTTAATGATGCTCGGACTAAATCTGGTTCCTCGTTCTCGGTTCTGCATATTGGATATTTGTTCTGGGTATACTTAAACTGCACAACCTCAGACTTTTAGTTGCTGCTCACATCTGATTTTTGGGTGACTTTTATCAAAGAAATATGTCTTCAAGTTTGAAGTGAATCAAAACCCAAGCTATTTTTCTTTCTAATACTGATGGTTATTATCCTCCATTTTAATGTTAGCTCAGCCAAGCTAACATGGCACAAAAATGATCAAACTGTTTAAGGTAAAATATTTAAAGTTTATTTATGACTATGATGGTAACCTGCTGTAGATGAAATGTCATCTAAGGATATAAAGGATATACAAGTCACTTTTAAATGTATTGTTGGACATTTTGTTTGTTTTTTTGCCAAGAGAAAACTGGAACGCTGGCGATCCGACTCTATGTAGGATTCAATTTTAACTAAAATGCTGCAGACACTGTATTTTCTGGGATCACTGTTACTCATCAAAATCAGGTATTTTTAACAGCACTAAAAAGATGTGCTTTAAAAAAAAAAAAGCTAAGCTTATTTGGTTAGCTATACCTACATAGCAACTGTTGTAGCAGGTAACTTAACAGTCAGTGCCCACCTTACTCTCTTCAGTTAAAGCAAGGTTTGTGGTACCAGTGGCATGTTTGACGCTACAGCTCCATGTTTCACAAACTGTAAATACAATGTTCAGATTTCAATCCATTATTATTATTTTTATTTAGACTTCAGTGAAATTATCATCCAGTAAACACAACAGATCTATCAGTGACTCCCGAGAGGTCTTGGCCATATTCACCCATTCTCCTCGTCCTTCAGTCATTCCCTCGTTCCCTCATTCAGCCCTGAAATCCTCTTTTTAGCTTAATCAGCCACATTCTTTCCATGGCGGGTAACAAAAAGAGCTGATTTACTGGAATCAAATTTACCTGATCAGAGTTTTCCTGCTCCTCATCTCCTGAAGGGAAAAATAATAATAATAGTTCCTCCTTTTTAAAAACGTTCAAATGGCTTTCACATCTGTTTGTCTGCTTTCCACCTCAGGCCTGCATTGTATGTGACATGTGTTTGTATACTTTTTGTATCACGAGAAAAACCCTGTGACTGAAATTGAGCGCAGACTGCTTCCTATTTAATTAAGGCAGTCGCCATGGTAGTTGTCACATCATATCAGAGAGGAAAACGCAATATGGAAAAAATGTTGAAACAGAAGCTTATGAGGGCCAAAAAGAATGTAATACTAAGAGTTTCTGTTATTACCATATCAGTTCAGACTACTGTTTATTAGTTTTCTTCAGCTAAAGGCTGATTTGTGCAAAGCAGAGAGATGGTGTGTGTGAAAACCAACTCTGGTGATTATATGCAGTATATTATTGCGTGTGCATGTGTGTGTCTAGAACCATTCCAGACACTCAGCGTTCGCTGTCTCGGCATGATGACATAAGTGAAAGGGAATGCTTTATACTTTCCCCCCCCTAGTTCTTCTCCACTGTCTCTTCTGTGTTGATATCTTGCATTTGAGAGAGTTTTTTTATCCTGTTATGGACACATTGTCAGATCTTTTGGCCATGGATTTCTTTCTTCTTTTTTTTTTCTTTCTTACATTTTCCCCTCTTGAGTCTCTCTTACACATGCACATTTGAATACACTACAGACCACAGTATCTAAACAAGTGAGCCAAGCAGAAGCTATTTTTCTCATTTAAACAGACAGACAGATCAGGACTCTCAAGAGAGCCTCTTAAGACCTGGTTTACTTGACTTAAGCTCCACTAGCAGAATGTACACTGTTATTCTTCTCTCTGGATAAAAACTAGGCAAGCTCAAATCGACCCACTCAGACCAGTGTGGATACTGGGATTGCTGACTGAACCTAATTGACCAACTGACAAGGGTCTGATTAAACCCAGTACAAGTGATTCTGGCTCTTGGTAGTTTATAGTAGAATCTAAGGTGGCACTTTCTCCAAAGCATCCAAACATAATTGAATCAACATAAATGAACTCGTAACACCTGCCTTGCTAATTTCCTGTGTTAAGATAATGATGGTAGAACACATAAAGTCTGCAGGAGTCCTTCAAAGATGACATTACACAGAGTTTTACTAATTTTGTCCCTTCATTAAATTCACAATCTCTGTCTCTCTTGCTCAGGAAAAGGAAAGAAGAACTCAAAGTCAGAGCACAAGACAGGGACAGTGGGGAAAGGTGCAGGGAAGAAGATCACTAAGATCATCGGGCTGGGTAAGAAGAAGCCGTCCACAGATGAGCAGACCTCGTCGGCAGAAGAAGACGTACCCACATGTGGTAAGAGGATATTAAAGTTATTATTCTAAATGTGTCAGTAACGTCTCAACGAGTTAACAAAAAGCTGGAAAATGATCATACTAGGGTTGAGGGGTCTTATCCATTGACAGATCATAGATCTTGGATACCCTGAGCGATGACAGTAGGATGACAAATACATTTATTGTCATCACAACCAAAATATTGATTATTTGAATTTGATAATCAGAGAATTCACGATATTCACTTAAAATCAGCGGGGACAGGTGCATAGAAACACGATTATGGCTTGCTGTTCTCTCTCTCTGGGTTTGGGGGTGTAGTTTGAAATACAGAAAGGCCGACTCAATCCAAATGATGAAGGCGCCAACCATAAATTGTTTAAAAATGAAATTGAAGATCTTTTTATATAATTATAATTCTTTACTTCCAAAAAAGTCAGTTCTTTGCTGACAGTTTACCCTTCGATTGACAGGTTACCTGAACGTGTTGTCCAATAACCGCTGGCGGGAGCGCTGGTGCCGCCTGAAAGACAACCAGCTGCTCCTCCATAAAGACCGAGACGACCTGAAGAGCCACATTGCCTCTCTGCCTCTCCGAGGCTGCGAGGTCAGCCCCGGCCTCGACCACAAACACCCCTTTGCCTTCCGCCTGCTTCGTAACAGCCAAGAGGTGGCTGTACTGGAGGTAAGCTTTGAATCAAGAGTGCTGTCAGCTTTTCTCTTGTGTATGAGGAGATATGAAATCCTGTCTCTATGTCAGCCACTAAAACTCCACCTTCAAACATTAAATGAAGCAAAAATGCCAGAAACTACATTAAAACACAGCCACACTGGCACAAGCAAACACTGCCTGTCATGTTTTCCTCCTTATTCTTTGTGTTCCTCTCATGTGGTAAACTGTCTCCTCCACCCACCAGTGACTTGTGTCTGTGTATTTGATGTTGCTGGGGTGTATGAACTACCTCCATTTGCCATTTGTGTTGATTCTTTTCCCTCATGTAGTCAGCACACTATCCTCTGCTAGACATTTGCTTCCATTTCTTTTCCCTGTAAAACCATATCATTACTAAGCCTTTGATGGACGGTGGAATGCAAGACGTAGTCTGTTCCTACAAAAAACCAGAGGAACTCCAAATTTCAACAAATTACATTATAGAAAAGAAAAACTACATTTTGGAACTATATTTTCTACATTTTATTTTCTACCTCCTCTTGTCAAAGACATACTTTAACATCATATAAACTGAGAGGTATTGAAGTCCTGTAACTCCTTTTCCTCCAGGCCTCCTCCTCAGAGGAGATGGGTCGCTGGTTGGGGGTTTTGTTGGCAGAGACTGGCTCCACCACGGACCCAGCCACCCTGCACTATGACTACATCGACGTCGAGACCACCGCCAACGTCATCCAGTTGGCCAAGCAGTCCTTCTGGTGAGGGACAAAACAGTTTGTCTCTCATTTGTTAGTTGTTGTTGTGACAAGTGGTTGGTCCAAGTCATGAGTTATTTCATCACAGAGCCTCCTTTTAAGCAGGTTTTATAATCACATAAAGCTTTTTTCTTTTGCTTTTTATGTTAAGTAATCCAGGTTTCCTTGGAAACCCTGAAGTGATCTCAGGAGTTTTTCTGTGAAGTAAGATGTAATTTATGACAGTACTTTAACAAGGGCTGCACAAAATTGGAAAGAAAGCACATTCTGATATGTATTATTGCAAAAACTTTGTGCGCTACAATATCTTAAAACAGTATATTATTATATAAGATATATACAGTTTTCTTCTGCGGTAAAGAGAAGTCTCTGTTTTTCCTCCACACCAGCTTTTTTAAACCAAATACTTCCATGCAGCAACATTTCCATAGCTTCGTTTTACCCTCTATTAGATGCAAAAAACCTCTTAAAACGAATCTCACTCACAGAAAATACACACACACAAATCCAGTAAATAATAAATACTAGTTGGCTTAAAAGACCGCTGTGCAGGATTTAGGGTCAGCTGTTGGCAGAAATGGCTTATAATATTCATAATTATAGTATTGGATGGGGGCAGCCCACCAAAACGTGCATATTGCCCCACCCAATAAAACATTTTGAAAGAAAAAAATTTGTACCACTAATGTGCTGCTGCTAGTGTGTTCTAAACTCTATACATTCACATTTAAAACAAGAGTTGTGAAACTGTGTGGTCAAATGGAAATGACAAATAAAAAAAAGACGGACAGGCACAGACTGGCGGATAGATAGAGGGTGAGGGGAGGGGGTATTTGGTTATTTGCAATCTCCAGCCTCACCACTAGATGCCACTAAATCTTCCGAAGTCCTTGAAATTCCAGACTGAAAAGAGAACTTTGCTTCATTACACAGCATTCTCTTCAGTACACTGTGATGTCGGTTGCTGCAGCCCTTACTGTACCCACATGCTGTTGCTGTTAGTGATCCATGTGCAGTATGTTTCATAGACGAATGGGTCCGTTTGACCTCTGTGATATGAAAAGCTGAGGTTATAAGAAGTACTTTATTAAAGAGATGTGGATTCTGCTTTTCTCCTCACAGTTTCACCAGTAAGCGTGCTGTCTCCCCTAACCCGTACCTGGACAACCCAGTCAATGGCTATGCCTGCCCCACTGGAATGGCTCTGCACTATGATGATGTGCCCATTAATGGAACGGTAAGGACACACCTGTTCACTGATGCTAAAGGAGGTCAATACATAGTTAAGTCTTGGCTGAACTCCACTTTGGCTGCTGCTCTCTTTGCTGACTGCTTTTCACTTTTCTGTATGGCATTGAAGGTTCTATATGTAGCAGTTTTTACATCAATATATCATTGTCAGATTAACTGTCATATGTTGGTATGACTAGACTAAATAAATAAGAACATTGATTGAAAAAACAATCACCACAAGATCTATTAAGCAGCTGTTTTGAAGCTTTTAATCATATCACATGAGATGGAGTTTGTCCAGTTTGCGTGGACTTGCAGATGTTCAAATTTCCATTTTTTTCTAAGCATTTAAAGGAATTTGAAAGCACCAGAAAAGCTACAAAATGGACCTTGTGGTTCAACTGTTTTTGTCAGCTGATGTTTTCGAAGTCAAGAATGAACTCCCCTCACTTTGCTTCCCCTTTGCTTTTCTAACCCACCTCACTGACAGTAAAAAGTTAACATATTGAATATTTACACTTAACTTTCAGTATTCTGAGTGTTAGTGCTAAAAAAATCTAAAAGCTCAATATGCCCTAGAATGAGACGGTTAATACCAACTGTAAGCGAGATGTTTCAAATGAGTGGAGTTCCCCTTTAATGTCATATATAACACTTGTTATGTTGTGTATGTAAGCTGTGCAGTGTGACTAACTTTATGTTGCTTTCATCTTCTTCTCCTTATATTTTTCTTCGCTGCTATATATTGCTTCTCTTCTCTTTTCTTCTCTTCTCTTCTCACCTCTTCTCTTTTCTTCTCTTCTCTTCTCACCTCGTCTCTTTTCTTCTCTTTCCCTCTCTTTTCTTCTCTTCTCACTTGCATGGTCTAACCCAAGGAACTGCTGGTGCTGTACTCCAGTCCCAGCCCAGCAGGCTGCAAAAAGAAAGAGGAGGGGCACTATGAGAACACTGAACTCTATGAGAACATGCCCTCACCCAAGCTGGCCACTCGCTATCCTCCTAAGTCTTCTTCTACTTCCTCTTCCTCCACCTCTACCAGCCACTACAAAACCCCTGTTTCAAAAAAAATCTCCTCTAAGTTCCTCTCTACTGATACTAAAACTAAAGACACTGCTCAGGTGACTAACACACTGCTCCTTTACCCTAACCTTTTCCTACGCCACTCTTGGATATTTCCAGTGTTATACTCATCTTTCTACGTTTCTACGTTTTTTTTTTTTTTATTTGGATACTTTTTGGTGGTGTTTTCAATAAGCCTGAAAAACGAGTGTGAACTTGAGTTGAAAACTGGTCTATTCATTGGAATAAAATGTCCCAGTATAAAATGAATGCAAATTGCTGAAAAAAGCCCTAAATATTATGACTTGACATGGCATCACTAATAGGACCAGGGATTGAAGATATATCAGTTACTAGTCATTGTTGTAGGCTTTAGGGTTCATTGCAGATTTTGAAGCCCTAACCCATATCACCATTTGATTGACTGCATATTTGAAAATAAAACAAACACATATTCCTTAGCAATGATCATGAAAAATCTTTCCTCATTTTAGGAGTAAACTGCACGTATGTCTTGTTTTTCAATAAAAGAGAAACTATGAGCATCTCAATATTTTATATCTCTGGTCTCAGAATTTTATAGTGGAGGCGATACCTGTCACCTGAAACACAGACTGCCATTGCTAATGAGAAAAGAAATGATTACCTTTTTATGAAGTAAAATACATTTTAAGGAAAAGCATGTAGTGGTGGCAAATCACACAGCAACAATCATGAGGCTTGCCCACCGTGTAGCAGCTAAATTAATATCTTAGGTACTAGGTCAGGGACAGATCCCAGTTATTGATCTGTCACACTGTACATCCACTTCCTGTTAATCGTTCATGTTCAGAGCAGCAAAGCAAAAGCAGAGCACAATGTTAGGGCAAACAAAAGACTTAGTAAAAGTTATCATTTGGGAAAAGGTCAATTCACCTCAAAAGATGTGAGTAAAACAAATACACATGTATTTTAAAGCTGCGTTCAGTAGAACAGATAAAAAACAACATCTGACAGTATCAACTTATAAATTTGTTATGGCGGACACATTAGCAAACATTGGCCTGTCTACATGCAGCAACATTAACATTCATTTGGAGTTGTTTGGAAAAGTTTGCAGGCTGAACCAAAACAATGTGCTAAAGAGGTTAAAAAGCTTAGGAGCGCTAACAGAGCTTCCAGCTGAGTTGAGCGTGTGTGACAGTGTGTTTGTCACTATGAGCAACACCTTTCACATTATACATATGCATTTGATTCATTATTCATATGAAACATATTTATTATTGCAGATTTAATGTCAGCAAGTCTGAGTCATTTGCATCAGGGATTCTCATCAAAAGGTTTTTAAATAAACATGTTGGAACCACACCGCACTCACACATGTGGTGGGGAAACCTTGGAGCTCATGCATCGTCCCGGCTAGTTCCCTTACTGTCATTACAATGCATCCCTTCAAAGGAATGGTCAATTGAAGCGTAAGAGAGAGAGGTTTGGCTGAGGGAAGGAGGAAATTGAGTTTATTTTTCCTGCATGTGTTGACTAACTAGGTCAGGTGTTGATGTTGGCCACCCACAATCCCACCTCTCTTCCCAGCATGTCAATCATGTTCCCCCTCTGGTGTAGTTCTTTAGAAGTTCAATTATTACCATTCCCGAAAACCATTCCCATGACCACGGTTTGTAAATGTTTACAGTGTTTTCCAATCAAGCTTTTAACAGCTGATATGAATCGCTGATTTAATATCAATAATATATGATACAGATCAGCTGTTCTGAATTGATTGTACAGAACGAACATATAAAAACCAGATTTCTGTCTTCGTGGCTTGTGTGTAGTATATGTACAGTATGAGTATAGAATATGTATAGTATGTAGACTGTGTGTGTTCATGCTGGTTGTCCCACATAGTATATTTCCTTCCTCCCTCTCACAATGAAAATTGGCTACAGTATGTGAGTAATATATTTCTACAGCCCTGCTGTTAAGCCCTTGCATCCCCAGCCTCTTGAAGTCACCACATGGTGTTGTATGGAGAGCCGCCTCCTCCACGCCACCCCTTTGATGTGTGTGCTGTGTGTGGCGTGGCCAAGGCTTGTTAACATCGCCTCTACAACCACAAAGTACCACTCCACTATAAGAAGTAGATTTCCAATTTTCAACGAGACAACCCCACTGCCATATGTCACATTACAGTCAGATCAGGTTAAGGCCATCACAAAGACAAGCCAGACATTTTATGGACCTGTGTTTCTTTCAAATGTGATGTAACAATATGAAAAAAGTCATTCAGACTGAATGACTTTTTCTAAGTGTCACAATAATGTTGAATTTTGAGTAACACCCTGACTACCATCCTTGAAAGATGAATAACCCTAATAAAAAAGCAAGTGAATAAATAAATGAAAGCACTCTTAAGTAGCCGTAGTAGTGTACATAGTTCATCCAAACAAAGTAAATATACATTATATATAATGAAAATAAAAAAAATGTATTACACATCTACGTACATGTTTCATATTTTACCATAAAAACAATGTGCTTATACAAACATACATACATTAATCAATATTTTTTATACTAACAATGGATCCAATGCCCATGTGTAATGTGAAAGGTGATGCTTATAGTGATGAACCCACAGAGAATTATCAACCAACTCTGCAGTTCCCTTCAGCTCTATGGAGTCTTTTAATGTCTTTGAGCTCATTGTTTTGGTTTTCCTACCTGTAACTTTACTGTTTCAGTCAGTCTCACGTTAAATTACATTCTGGCACTGGCAAAGGCATCAGTGACAACAGAATTCAATTAAATTCAAATCAATTACTTCATAGCACCAAATCATAACGAGACTTTACAGTATTATAAATCCAACAGTTCCCACTGTTGACAGCTTGTTCAGCTGCACCCAAGCTTTCAGAAAAAAGTTAATGCAGCTATAAGAACTGCTCTTACATTTTAAAGCAAAAGAAGAAGCTAATTCATACTTTTATTTGCACATATTTGTCAATTTAAGCCTTTAATTAGAAATGTACTATGGGTTTTAATGTAGAGTAATTTTTTGTTTTTTCGATACAAATTTTGGGATAACTAGAGCACGTACTTGTATGTTGTTATGTTGTTATGTCTGCTATATGCAGACTTGTCTGAGATATTGTAAATGTATTTTGAAGTGAAGTGTCCCTCCTCCTTGATTTTCTCCAATCAGCTGAAGGGAAAGAAGGGCACAGTCACCAATGGGATGACATCAAAACAGAAGGCAGAGCCAAAGAACCAGTCCAAGAAGAATGGAGTTCATGGGACAGCCTCTCTGAAACGCAACAACTCCAGTAAGTAGGAAAAAAGTATGTCTGCAAGTCTACATTATTTTGAATCGGGGAACTACAGTATTGATATCAGAAGAGTTTATCACGCTTATCCTTTAAAAACTGGGTCAGACAGTCAACTCTTCTGTAATTTCCTCTCAAGTCAAACTTGAAATATCAATAACATAGTAACTTCTGACAGTAGTCCACCTTTTCCAGTCAGATGTTGTGCTGTAAGTGAGCAGCAGACAGTGTGTCTGGCTCCCCAGTCCCAGCCTCACCACCACTGATTGCTTTCTAGCAAAGCTCTGCTCCGCAGCAATTTGGAAAATGCAGGCTGTCCAAAGTACAGTTGGTTTAAGTAGGGGGGAGTAAATAACTTAAAAACCTAAAACCTATCCTCCCCTCGAGACGAGCTATGTGACGCAT
Source organism: Seriola aureovittata (assembly GCF_021018895.1). NCBI lineage: Eukaryota > Metazoa > Chordata > Actinopteri > Carangiformes > Carangidae > Seriola > Seriola aureovittata. The sequence continues at coordinate 1,461,970 of NC_079386.1, forward strand.
GTGGGCCAGACTTGAGCCTCCTGCCAGCATTGGGGTAACACTCAAAAAGACGTAATAGCAGAAGCATGGCCCACCTCAATGGAGAGTGAAATGTGGTTTTGTTAATCCTTGCGGTACAGAATAGTATTTTTTTGCCTAATGTGTGAATTAGGACAGTTGTAACCGCTTGTGGAGCTTGTCTTTCTTCCAAATGTCGGAATGGAAATACCAAATATGTGTCATGCTGGGTTTAGATTATGCCACACAATTCTCATATTTCCAGTGTCAAATAAGGGTATTGAATTTGAAAATGTCGGTGGTGGTTTGATTGAGTGATTCCTCATAAGCAAACTTCACAGGAATGCACATAGACACACACCACGTTGGATGGTTACCCTCAGTGTATTTTCCAGTAAGGGAAGGCATGGTCTTGGTGTAATTAATGACTGTGGGTTCAGTGGGTTTCTGGGTAGCTCAGGTCTCAACAGTGTCCTGAAGATAAAGGCTATGATCTGTTTTTCTGTTTATGCCTCTGCAGCGGCGGCGGCCAGGGCCGGAGGCATTATGTTTTGGGTTGTCCGTCAGTCCGTCCATCCCATTCTCATGAACATGATAGCTCAGTAACACAGTGAGGGAATTTCTTCAAATTTGGCACAAACATTCACATAGACTCAAGGATGACCTGATTAGATTTTGGTGGTCAAAGGTTAAGGTCACGGTGACCTCACAGAACATAATTCAAATTTGGCACAAATATTCACTAGGACTCGAGGACTGATTGGGTGGTTGGTTTGCTGATGTATTCTGATTGGTTTGTCGGTTTGTAGCCATATTCTGATTGGTCGGTTTGCAGCTCTATTCTGATTGGTTTGTTGGGTTGCAGCTGTATGCTAATTCGATAATTGGTTTGCAGCTCTATTCTAATCGGTTGGTTGGTTTGTAGCTGTATTCTGATTGGTTGGTTAGTTTGTAGCTGTATTCTGATTGGGTAGATGGTTTGTAACTGTGTTTGGATTGGTTGATTTGCTGCTATATTCTGATTGGTTGATTTGTTTGTAGCCCTATTCTGGTTGGAAGGTTGGTTTGTAGCCATATTCTGATTTGTTGATTTATAGCTGTATTCCGGTTGGTTGTTAGAAGCTCTTTTCTGATTGGTCAGTTGGTTTGTAGCTGTATTCTGATTGGTAAATTGGATTATAGCCATATTCTGATTGGTTGATTTGTAGCCATATTCTGATTGGTTGATTTGTAGCCATATTCTAATTGGTTAATTTGTAGCTGTATTTTAATTAGATAAAATGAGAAAGTGATATTTTATATCCAAATGGTCACAGGTCAACTTCATTGTGACATAATGTTCTGCATAAACACATCTTTTTTAACTGACCTTGAATCCTCATTGTGCAGATGCAGAGCAGTGCAAGTACGGGAAGAACCGTGTGGAGGCAGACGCCAAACGGCTGCAGACCAAGGAGGAAGAGTTGATGAAGAAGAAGCAGGAGATCAGGAACCATCTGACCCAGCTGAAAAATCAGAGGAGAGACATGCGCACTGCTGTGGAGGCTGCTGCTGGTAAGAGGGACTGTCTTCATGTAAAATATGTAGTGGTCATTAAAGGAGACATCTGAAGTTTAAAGGAGCAGGAAAGTTAAATCTTTGGGTGAAGTCTTGGGTCTGGAATAAGCTCTCCAACGTCTCCACACAACATCTTACTAGGTAGAAACATTCTCACTCTTTGTCCATTAGGCAAACGTTCTCATGGCTCCCTGTCGGAGCGGCTTAAGAAGGTGGAGGAGGACTGCCGGCAGAAGGAGGAAGAGAGGGTGAACCTGGAGCTGGAGCTGACAGAGGTGAAGGAGAGCCTGAAGAAGGCCCTGAGCGGAGGGGTCACTCTGGGCCTTACCATTGAACCAAAAGCTGGCTCCTCTGGCCTCCAGGTTAGAACACCTGTACTGTCTTGTGGTGACTTAATCCTTCCACAGCAGTTCAAAAACCAAATGTTGCTAACTTGAAGTTGCCAACAACTGTCTACTATCTGTTTACCAACTTTTCCCTGTTGTGTGTGTGTGCAGTCACCCTCAATGTTGAGACGGACACAGGAGTCTTCTCCTTTCTCCAGCTGCGACACCAGTGACACAGAGTCCTGCTCCCTGCCAGTCAACAGCGCTTCGCTGCTGCGCCGACAGCAGGGCGGTCAGAAGGCCTCACCGGTTCGTGGACACGTCCTCAGGAAGGCCAAGGTCAGAGCTCAGTGTTCAATCATACATTTTCATTTTCATTGATTTATTTTTACGTGGTAGAAGATTACTACATTGCACTGGTACTACTGATTGAGATGATTGTACATAATCGGAAAATTTGATACAGGTGACAAAATGTCAGTGGTAATATCACAAAACAAATACAAACTAAGTGTGTCTCTGTTTGTTTTACAGGAATGGGAGCAGAAGAACGGCACATAAACCACTCAACCCCTCACATCAGTCTCACTTTAAGTCCTTTTCTTCTTTTTAAGATATTGTCTATATATTTATTTATAGCTGTTCATACAGACCGATAGCATGGAGGAGGACACAGTCATAGCATTCACATGGACCAAAACAAGTGGCTGGTTTTAGTATACTGTAAGTACCACAGCATACAGACATAGCAACCTTTTTAAACGTTTGAACTAGTGAGCAGGCTTAGTGTACTGAGGTGTGCAGCTTGTGTTGTCCACTGTACCTTCTTTTTTAAGCAAAGACCAGTCTTTTTTTTCCACTCAAATTCTTACAGCAGTTTGGGTTCAAAAAGATCAAAGTCAAAACCAAGTATTTATTTGTAAATGTTTAAAGGAAATACTAGCTTCCCTTTGTTTATTTATGTTGATTTATTTAAAGGGTTTTTTGTAGAATTTGGTTAATTAATGATTATCATTCATGGGTGTCAGCATCGGCACACAAAGTGCACCTTTAAGGGTCACAATAATCATAACACACACCAGCTGTGAAACAATGCAGCTCCTTTCTAAGAGTTATTTCAAGAAGCAGTTACTTGACTTATTGTATCATCCGATAAGCTGAAAACCACTGAAACAATGGGAGGTTGACTTGCATGGATGTGACACATGTTCAAATGAATACAAGGCTGAGCCTGTACCAGAGAAGAGGCGCATGAAGTGCATAAGAACTGCACATGTTGATCTGACTTGTTATTGTTGGGTCAGCGCAAAGACATTTTTACGCACAAAAAGTAATATATCACTAGGAATTTTTTCCAACCAATCCATGGTCAGACTAATTCACAATTGCATTTTTACGTCCCTATCCCAAGTGCATTTTGATGGTATATGTGGGTAATGGTGAATCCCCTGTTTATTAAGTTTATTTCCTGAGAGAAAGAGACATCCAGCATACTTTCCTTTCCTGGACGTCTATATAACTCAAAAATGGACAAAAGTCAAGCATCTGTGAGTTCCTCTGTATATGAATCAGCCCGAACCCTAAGTCTCTTAATATGTCCGTGGCTTTTCTGCCCTCGAACCCATATACATGTACGTTCCTGTACTCGTGTAGTAGTAGTTTACTGTACTACTACCAGATCATGAACTCAAAGAAATAACCCAAAACCTCTGACCTCTGGTTCCATCTGGCTGTGCAGAGCTGTGGTTTTATCTGATTTATGACATGTTTGAGGATTACTTGAACATCAATGTGTCTTTCCATAAACAGTGACATTAACAGTGACAGGAACTACTGTATTCATTCAGTAGGAAATATTCCTAAATGAACCCATTAGTAAAATAACTGGCTGGATGCCACTAGGGGTAATTAAGAAAAGGTTTTTTATGTGAACTGTCCCCTTAACTTTTACGTCTATATTGACTGAAGCGTAGAGTATAATATTGACTTGTGTTAGAATAATTTATTCCCAATAAATAAACAAATATTCTGGATATGCCCTGTTCCCAAAAATAAGACACACACAAGCAGGATAGAGGGGCGACTGCAGCAGGGTCTTAAAATCAGCCTTGAAGAGCGTCTCCTGACGTCTTTACAGCAGAAACCAGCCGGGGAGAACTGTCAAACAGCCAGGAGTTACAGCTGTCACACGTGATGAGCTCAAAAGGACAGACTGAAAAAGATATTGACTGATAGACAAGCTACATTAATGTGTTTCACTAGCCCCTTGTGAAGTAATATATAAGAAATAATGATAATAAACTGACAGGAAAACAATAGGGTTTTGACCCTTCTGGCCTTGAATCCTAATCAATAATCAATCACTCACTTCACCTCCTCTAACTTGGGTTACCATTTGTTGCCACCTGTATGCAAAGTCACCCAGTGCAGCTTTAACCACACTGTTTCAGAGCAGTCTTGCTAACGGAGTAACCGTGCTTCTTGAAATAAAAGTATGACGGATGGCTGTGAACTCTGTAGTCTGTAGCAGGACTCCAACGGGGTGTGTGTTAGCTCTTTGAAATTCAGGAAGGTCAGGCTCACCCTTAGATTTGGCTCCCGTAATCACACCACTACTGTAGCCCTGTGTCTGACTGTGTGTGTGATGGAAGTGTGAGTGTCTACGTGTACTTGTACTATCTTTGTGAGGAGCAGTTTGAGTTGTAGACCTTGGGAGTGAGGACATTTTAGCTGGTCCTAACAACTTTGAGTCAGGTCACTTCATTCTGATGGTTCAGGTTAAGGAATCAATTATTTATTATTATTCATCCTTCCTCACAGAGATAGAAGTACAAGCGTGTGTGTTTGTGTGTGTGTGTGTGTGTGTGTGTGTGTGTGTGTGTGTGTGCTTAACTGTCTCCAAGGCACATTCCAAACCCATCACCAATACACTGACTGAAATAGGGACACTTGCTGTAAACTCTTACTTACTTGCTTTCAGTCTGCCACACACATACACACACACACACACACACACACACACACACACACACATCACTTGCCAAAGTGCTTTTGTGATCAAGGCTTGCGTTCCACTGCCTACGCTCTGCCGCCATGTGGATACTGTTGATTGACAGACGTAGCGTTAGTTTGCACTATTGCTAGAGTTTGGAAATCAATGCTACAAACAGCACGTGGCCCCAACTGCTCCTAAACCCTGTAAATAGTTTCTGTCCCCTCCCTGCTTTCAGATTAATACCCCACTGATCTGCAGACTGCATGTTAGCATGAAGGCAGGCGCGTAGGGGAGTTATATCTACAAATATTTAGTTCATTATGATTCCCTGTCAGCTCAGCAAGGCATGTAACTGAGCAGGATGTCTGATGTCAGTAAATGTGAAGCTGCTGTACATATAGTAGCTTGGCTTTGTGGGAGGGGGGGTGGGGGTGGGAGGGGGTGTAGGGGATGAGTACAGACTCATGCATCAGTGTTTGTTTTTGCACCTTATACATTTTTTACTCTTTTGTATATCTTAGACAGTCTCCGCCTCGGTGACAACCTTGTACATAAATGAATAAACTCACTTGAAAAACAGCTCTCAGTGATGTTGTGTTTTATTGGGGGGGCTGTTTAATATTCTACTCAACAAAATAAAAAAAGCTAACGATGGACACTTTAAGGACTTCTGAATGTCTCTGAGCTCTGCAGCAGCTCCTTCCTCCTCCTGGTCTCTGCTCTGATCTGCAGCATCACCTGTGACACCTGATGCAGACAGGTGTGTGTCTTTACACTTCAGGTTGACTGAAGGAAACTCCCAGGTGCTCCTAACAACAGCATCAGCAGTGAACGGTGAGTGAGTGTTTAGGGCGCGTGCCATGTGTGCAGATGGCCTGAGCAGTGAATCGATGGTTTGAATCCCGATTCGTCGTTGCTGCACGTCAATATAATATATACTGACAGCACTTACACTGTACACCGCACATATCAGCTTGTACACAGCTTGTTGTTGTTTGTAATCAGGAGTTCCTAATTTCTCTTTAAGGAGTGCATAAAGTCATTAATATCTCAAACACTGTTCAGGCTATAGACATGAAATTTGACTGACAGGTGGCCCATGATGCAGTGCTTCACATAGTCATAAATTGGTGTAATGGCACCACCGTGTGGCGAGATATCAATGTTTAATGTGACTAATACTAATATTTGAATACCTCTATTTTCTCTCACATGGTCATGTCCCTTGCTTTGACCACGATGGCAGCAGGGTGCAGCCATCACGTTTTCTTCAGCAAATGCAGAAGTTTCTAGTTTACAATATCATTTTTTTAAAAAGAATAAATTCAGAACAGGAGGTTTGTCTCAGGCAGTTGCTCAGTTTGATGTAAACTAAGATAATCAGTTTGACTCACATACAGGCAGCTTTCATTTGAGCTTTTCCTCACAATTTGCTGTTAGTTCAACCAGCAGACGGGGGCAGAATAGTGGACTCTGTCTCTGTGGACTCTGTCTCTGTGGACTCTGTCCCCTCAGCCTGTCAGTCCACACAGTGTGGGCTTTGGTGTCAGGCTCCTCCTGTTGACAGTCTTCACGGAGTTCAGGTACAGAGTAGGGCTGCCGCTGGGTTGAAAAAATTGATCCTCCGATTAAAATCGATCTTCATTTGAATAAACTGATATGGATTCATTAAACCCGAGATCGATTTTTTAATCTCTCCCGTGGATGTGTGAAGCTGTGGTGAGATGTGGTCAGGTGAGTGCAGAGACCATGAGCCACCAGAGATAAAGGAACAAGCTGTGTTAGTAAGACACTATTTTTTATTGCTTTGGAATGTGTAGAAATAAAATTGGTATTACTCAAATCACATGTCTGTCTTTCATAAAACGGTCAGGTTTAGAACTCAAGCAAAGTCAGACCAAGTTGCTCTGTTGTGTGCAATCATATTAGTTGGTCATTAATTAAATTATAGATTAATCCTGGGCCACAACCACTGTCATGTTGCCTACCAGAAAAACCAGCACATCCTGGAGCCGTCTTACAAATGGATTTCTCAACCTTCACAATCGAACATCACTTACATCAACATACCAGAGGTCTGCAACATGTTTTACATCCCTGTTCTCCACCTCAGCCATGCTGGGCCTCCCCTCTCTTCAGCCTTCTGCCTGGATGTTACAACGCTTCTTACTGGCCACTTGTAGATCTTGTCAAAACATTACTGCCACCTTGTGACATGTATTGGTCACTGCACACAAATTGTAATTCCTCATTCAACAAAGAAATGATTTCACATTTATAATATGTAACCTTTATGACTATGCTTTAACTGTATGAATCACTGTATCAATGAACTAAAGGTTCATCAAACTGGGCGTTTCCAAAAGTCCAAAATGATGTGTTTTCAAATGAAAACACATCAGTGTAGATGTGGCCTTAGCTCAGGGGTGTCCAGCTGTTTTTCTTCTAAGAGCTACTTTGACAAAATTAAAAGGGGCCTCGTGTCTTATATTACTGGTCACATTTATTCACATATTGTATCAAAACTCTCAAACTGATCTCCAAAACAAATCAGATCAATAAGATCATTTAACAAGTCATCAAATATCAACATCAGTGAGACCTGAACACACACACACACACACACACACGATAGCACCACGGTAAATAAACTTATTTTTAGTTATAACTCGTGTGGTCTTCTCTGCTTTGTCCAGCCTTACATAAATAAATACATACATAAATTTATTAAAAATGTATGATTTGACAACTTTTAACAATGGCACAGGCAATTCTGCAAAATGTAGCTTTGTATTTAGTGTGTGGTTGTGGAAATTCAGGGGAAATACTAAGAAAATGGCTGTGCATGTCCCGGTCTATCCATTCAGCCAAAACAATTTGTCTGAGGCAGGTTGATGAAACAAACTGTCCTCTTGTGGAAAGCACACGTCCTTCAGAGGGGACGTTGTAGTGCAATAGTAAAACAGAGCTGCACAGGCGACCTGTCAGAGTAGATGATAAAAAAAAATATACCAGCAACTTCTAACCACCCTTCTAAGGGCGCTCTACCTCCAGAGCCTGGAAAAACTAAAGGAATCAGCGGCTGAGTCTGGCTGCAGAGATGAAGCACCATCGCCGGGTATTCTGAAAAACAGACGGACAGAGATGAGAATGAAACTCTCCGTCTTCAGATGATGGTAGAAGAAAAAAAAACAGGTGAACCCGAAGAAGTCCTTCAGAAAGTGTTCGTTCATCTAAACGCTTTGATGCTTTGGTCCAAGAGGAGCATAAGACATACTCCACAAGTGATGGAAAGAGGACATATTATACCTCAACGCAACAGGAAGTATTCTGCAGAAATCTAAACAAAGCACAGGACTTTATTACATGCATGAGCTGGTGGTCAGAGGCCCGAATAAGGCTTCCTTCCTCTGTGACCTGTGACCACACAGACTGAAACGTGCAGAGCGGTACGGACACAGAAACATCAGTCCACTCGTGGTTACGTGTGATGGCTCCATGGTCCTCATGTCGGCCACATCGCTGCTCTCCTGCCAGACAGAGCTCGATGCCTTGCTCCAAAGTTCACACATGAACAGAAAAGGCCCCACCGAAGACTTCGGTTGTCCTATCCTCCACCTCTGCCTCAGTAACAGAATGAAAAATGCAAAGACTTGCAAGAAGCAGCAAGTGAAATGATTTTTTTCAGTGTAGATATCTATATAACTGGCACAAAATGTTGAGAATGCTATGATGTTTATGATGTTTATGATGTTTATGTCTCTGTGAGCTCAGGAACTACCAGCTGGCCATGCATGTGTTTGGACTATTGACATCAGCAAGTTCCACTGGTGAATTGGATGCACTTACTTCCACAACATTCAAGCTCTGCTGACACACACACTGGGGACTCAGCTGCTGATGACAGCACCATTGTTCCTGAGGACCTTGAGCTACACACTAAGTACACACACTAATAAATAATAACTTGATGTCTTCTGTTAATTAAGTTTGAAAATCACAGCATATTTATTTTCTTTTTTTTTTTAGGACAACGTAACGGCAGGAACACACTGCCTGTGTGTGTGTGTGTGTGTGTGTGTGTGTGTGTGTGTGTGTGTGTGTGTGTGTGCACCTCTCTCTCTACATAGAGTATACGGGTCACTGAAATGTTGGATTTCTCTTCATTATTAATTCATCTCTGATTTATTTTTTGCAGAAAAAGTGTCTGTCTCCACATGCAGCTGCTGAAATGGTTAAAAGATATATTTATATTTTTTCACGTCTGTGTCATATTCAGATTCAGACTAAACAGAGAATTCATACAAGCAACATTATACAAAAGTGAAGCTTCCACTGTAGTTATCTGTCTAGACCACATATGTCAAACTCAAGGCCCGCGGGCCAAGTCTTTGGCCCGCATGATAATATCTAATCACTATTAGAGCTGGCCCGCACGCGCCGCTAATACACTATAAATCCCGCGATGCACTGCCAGCGTTTTCGCGCGTCATTCGAGAGCCCGCGAGCGCGAGTCCTTGCCCACTCATTCATCAGCATCCCTGTGGAGCACCTGTGGTCAACTGTCAGCTGCTACTCTCCCTAAAAATGGCTAAACGAAAGGTGGACTTTGAAAACGGGTTTCCAAGGCACGTGGGAGGCAGAGTCCCAAAGCGAGGCAGAGGTCGCAAAATCAGCCCGAGGGAGAATTTTTCAAAAACTGCATGATGAAAGTGTGCGACGACTTGTGCCCAGATAAAAGGCAAGTGTTTTCAAATGTGAGCCTGAGCAGAAACACGGTTCCTGACCGTGTAAACAGCTTTCCACCGGTCTACAGCAACAGCTGGCGGGAAAGGGAAGAGAGTTCATGGCGTACTCCCGATAGCTGTGGCTGAGAGCAGCGACACTTCAGATATCGCCCAGCTGTGTGGACTCAAGTCTGTGCGTAACAGAAGAACTTTTGGGATTAAGATCATTGCATGGCACAACTACGGGGAAAGATCTGTTTGAAGAGGTATCCAGGTGTGTTAGTGAAGTGGGGCTGCCTTGGGATAAACTTGTCAAAAGAGCGGATTGGTGGAGAGGATGCGGGAGGGATACGGCGCAGGTGAGCTGACATCATTGCATCATACAGCAGGAGTCATTGTGTGGAAAAGCCTTGGGAATGGAACATGTAATGAGCACCATAACACGAGCAGAGGATTAAAGTTAAGATACAGTTCAAGTCTTTTCTGGAGGACTTAAATTGAGAATATGGTGACTTGCCATATCAGGTGCGATGGCTAAGCCGAGGAAGTGTTGAAAAGATGTTTTGACCTCCGGGATAAAAAAAAGTTGCTGTGTTGCTTCGGGGGGGGGGGGGGGGGGGGGTCACAGACATGTACGCTGCAGTGAAGGCTTTTTAAACCAAGCTGCGCCTGTGGGAGACGCAGATGCTGCAGGAAAACCTGAGCCATTTCCCGTGCTGCCAAACTCTGAAAGAGCAGGTCTCTACCTCTGTGTTCCCAAAGTACACAGTTTGCAGAAAAACTCAGCATACTTGGTGCCGACTTCACACTTTGAAGCCCAAAAAAAGCAGGTTTGAACTGCTCAGTAAATCCATTTGCAGCTGACGTGGAAAGCGCACCACCAAACCTCCAAATGGAGCTGATTGAGCTCCAGTGTAGTGACTGACTCAAGGCAAAGTATGAGTCTGTGGGCGCTGCACAGTTTCCACGTTTCATCCCCGACACAATGCCCCAGCTGCGTACCCATGCTGCTCAAATGCTGTCTGTGTTTGGCAGCACAAACATCTGTGAACAGCTGTTCTCTTTGACAGGACACACAGGAGGCGTCTTACTGATGAACACCTTCCCTCAATCCTGAGGATTTCCTCAGCTCGAAGCCTGACGCCTGACAGTGATGAACTTGCATCCAAGATGAGACACCAAGTATCTGGCTCAGACATGTGAGCATCCACCAGAGCAGTAAACTGAACTTTAATGCGTGTTTCTTTTTTTTCTTGCTGCTACAGGACATTTTGATTTTTCTTAAAAGGAAATTATTTTGTGGCTGTTGTTGGCCTGTAGAAAAATGTTGTCAGTTAAAAATGAATCCAGAAAAGCTGCAGGAAGAGCTTTAGAAAATAAATGCAACTGATTTTTCTTGTATTTAATGTTCAATGTTGTTGTTGTTTTTAGGTACAAACTGTCTTATAAGCTTTGTCAGTTCCAGGTTCAAGTATCGACTACTGTGCATCACAGAGTGGCAAACTGAGCTTTAATGCATGTTTCATTTTTGCACTTTTTTTCTTGCTGCTACAGACAATTCATTTTTCTTTTAATTCTTTTTTTGCCTGTTGTTGGCCTGTGGGGAAATGTTTTCATTAGAAATCACTATGGAAAGCTCTGGACTGGACCGGTTAAATAAATGTTGTTAACGTTACGTTACCTTAGCTGAAGCATCCGGTGGCAGCTCGTGGGCTGAAATGAGGATGCTCCGGTCCAGCACACAATCATCACACCTGACCTTCGTTATATCGAGATAACGAAATGATTAATTCGTTATCACGAGAAAACGATCTTTGTTATATCGAGATAACGAAATAATAAGTCGTTATAACGAGAAAACAGTGCCAAAAAAAAAAAGAAAAAAACTGCAAAAATAAAAAAGGGGCGTGGCCGTTCTCGGCTTCCGTACCCTTGTGGTTTTGGGATTTATTATTTTATCTGTACTTTTGTGCAATGAAGTTCAAGTGCGATACAGAGAATAAAAACTGATTGGCTGACTGTTTTCTGAGTGATCCAATGAAAATATAGCAGATTTCAGGAAAACACTCAGAGGAACCAAATCCTGCAAGGCTGGATGGTGGGTCCAGGTGGGCGGGGCTTGGGGCACTGACTGCTTTGTTGTGACATCACAAAGTTGCAGAACGGCTGGTTTTAAGGCTCAGTTTCTGAATACAGGCTGTGTGCATTTCTCTGTGGACTGAGGCTTTGATACTTTCACAGTATTAATATAGAACCTAGACCTGATCTATAATCACACTACACATGCACATCTACATTTATACTACAATTAAGGGAACACTTTAGTCATCACAGTATAACACCAAGTCAGTTAAACTTCAGGGATATCAATCTGTCCATTTAGGAAGCAGAAGTGATTGTGAATCAGTTTCAGCTGCTTTGGTGCAAATGAAAGTGACAACAGATGCAATGGAGGCAAAAGCAAGACAATCCCCAAAAAGGAAATGGTTTTACATGTGGTGGCCACAGACAGTTGCTCTCTCCTGATCCTTCCTCACTGATTCTTCTCTAGTGTGTTTTGCTAGTGTCCTTGTCACTACTGGTAGCATGAGGCGGTACCTGCAGCCCAATCACAGGTAGTCCAGCTCCTGGAGCAGCATCCATACATGCGGCCGCAAGAAGGTCTGCTGTTTCTCTCAGCACAGTCTCAAGAGCACTGAGGAGATACCAGGAGACCGGCCGTTACACCAGGAGAGCTGGACAGGGCCGTAGAAGGGCATCAACCCAGCAGCAGGACCGGTACCTGCTCCTTTGTGCGAGGAGGAACAGGAGGAGCACTGCCAGAGCCCTACAACATGACCTCCAGCAGGATACTGGTGTGCAAGTTTTCCCCCACGTCCTCTAGTGGGACCTGTGCTCACCACCCAGCACCCTGCAGCTGGACTGGCATTCACCAGAGAACACCACAATTGGCAGGTCTGCCATTGGCGCCCCGATCTCTTCACACACACTCCTGGGAAGGAACCAAAGGCTGGTTTTGTGTAGATATGTATAATAACTTTGCTAACTAGACTACATTTATTGTGAGCTCGATAAACAGTTTAAACCACATCTACAGTGCCAGTCAATAGTTTGGACACACTTCTCATTCAATGTGTTTTCTTTATTTTCTATAAGAAATGGTTTCGATTAAACCAACAGTGTGCAAAGCTGTCTAAGCAACAGGAGGCTACTTTCAAGAATCTGAAATATCAAAAGAGCTGTAACCTTTCCACACTTGCAGGTCAACAAGTGTACAGGAGAATAAATCAAATCAAAGATATAATAACAATGTTATTAATACTTTGATTGTAAGTGCAAAAGTTAGTGTGCTTAATACATAATTACATATAATTCCAGATTTCATACTTCTACAATTTCATTTAGCAGACGCTAACTAAAGCAACGTACATCTGAGAGCTACTACAACACAAACAAGGACCCAGGGTAATTCAGATGTCTCTATTATTAATCTACAGTGTAGATAAATATTAAAATAAAGAGAAACATTAAATGAGAAGATGTGTCTAAACGTGGTGACAGAGTGTGATTTAAAAGCTCTTCTGAAAAACTCATTTTTCATTCCGAAATTAAATCTATAAGTCATGAAATTATACGGTGGCCCAAAGAGATCAACACACTGCGGAAAGAAAAGGAAAACACATGCAAACAGACGAAATACAAACAACTTCTGAAAACCTCTTCATCAATTTGACAACACATGAGCTGCAGATGCTCACAGCGCAATGGAAGCGTTTCACTGGTGGAGACTAAAACGTGATGAAACAGCTGGGACGCACTTGTTGCTCAATGTTTTTAACTTCAAAAGTCACAAAGCACTGAACAACAAGTGCGTCCCAGCGAGTCAGTGAAAGCTCCTCTGAAGATTCATCAGAGCTTCACTGAGGTGTGTGTTTGTCTTCACACTCTGGTGATAAAAAAAACAACCGTTTCCTCAAGGCTCTTTCACATTAAGGTTCCACATTAGAGCGCGTTCTGTAGGCGTGGAACGATTCTGAAACCGAGACTGAAACCACGATACAAAACCCGCTACGTCTTCTCTCACAATACCAGAAGACGGGATGTTAGGGCAAGCTGTACACATTACACCTGTTTTACTGTCTTCCAACTGCATGTGTCACATGACTGTTTTGGTCCAATCATGGTCAAGTGATTACACCTGCGGTAGAAGTTTGGCTAGTTTAATTAGAAAGCCCACTTTCAGTTTCAGTGACTTCTGAGCTTGTTGTAATTTTTAGGTGAGCTGACACTTAAATACTGAAGAATTATTCAGCATTTTCTCAATGATTCTTCTTCATGGCAACATTAAAAGGAAAATTAAAAGTATTCATTCTGTGACTGCCTCTCTTTATGGCCGTGAGGTATCTGTCCTGCTCAGCCACAGCATCAACCTCATCAGCGTCAGCTCAGCATCCAGGACTGTTCTGGAGTCAGCAGCTCAAGTCTCTGAAGACAAAGACGTGTTCGTGACAGTCCAGCAGCAGTGAGGAAGAGGAGGAGAGCTCATAGGACGGACTCTGCAGACAGTACTGTCCTGGTCACTTGATGGACACACACTGAGGAAGGTGGAATATGTGACATTATAGGACACAAACTAAAACCTTAATATTGCTGCAATCACTTTACAGTGTTGAGAGTAAACAGTGGTAGTTTTAAGACCAACATCTGAGCACCACTCAGTTGGATTAGATTCTATTAGGTCTAGCTAGGTGTTCCTAATAAACTGCTAACTAAACAGTGACCTCTGTGGCCACAAGTGACGCAGTCAGTGGTGGAAGAAACGGTCTGTTTATAGTATTAGTATACATATATACTTGAAGCAGTAAAAGTATTCACTGTGCAAAGGTACCGTACTCTATAATATATTATTGGGTTATGATTATTGATGCATCAGTGGGTAAAGTTTGGGATAATTATAACTACTTCATCATGCACTGCTGGGTATCTAGCTCTATGATAATGTGTCATTTTGTATATTTTGATTATGTTTGTATTGTTAATCAGAATCTGTAACTAATAACTAAAGCTGTCGTGTAAATGTAGTGGAGTAGAAGTCAACGTGGAAATACTCAAATAAAGTACCTGTACCTTTAAGAAAAGTACAGTTACTTTCCACCACTGTGCAGGAAAAGAACGAAAACTAAATAGTTAATAGTAAAATGTGAATACTGTGCTGTAGAGTAAGACAAGAGTTAGAAAGTCATCAAATTAAATAAGAAATGTTTTCGAAAATTTACTCACATTAACTAACATTGGCTACCACAAGTTCCTCGTCACACCAGACCAAGTTAGACTGTAGCAGCGAAACACACAAGTGTGTACTGAATTTAACAAGGATGAATTACTGCTTGTGAATTCAACTTTTCTTTGATCAGAAGAAGGATATTCATTTCTTTTTTTCCCATGACTAAACAGGGCTAGAATATGTACATGTGGTTTTTTTTCACATGTGAAATCACATGAGAAATATGTGGTTTTAGAACATTTCCATAGTGTAATGTGTGAAACCCATGGGAATACTTTTGAGAACCATGCAAACACATGTAAAACCTATGGAAATGCATGTGAAACCTATGTGTATAGTTTGTTGTTGTTTATTTGCATGTCTGCCAGTACTCACATTACTGCACTTGTGATGGTGAAACTTCTGCAGTATCTGTGTTACAATGTTACAACACATTTGATACATATGATCAAATGTAGGAAACACATGTCTCCACATGTGGAAAACGAGAAATTCCTTTTGGACGGTGTGCTGTTAGCAACTTATTACAGCATATTTAATTTAAAATGTATGAATTTCATGTTTTATTGTTTATGTACAATCACTCTCCCAGCCTATGAGATAAAAAAAGCTACCTTAATTTAGCACTCAAGTAGTCCACTCCAATTTGGGTGAACACATACAGGATACAACAACTTAGCTTGGCTGAACCATTGGAGAATGTACTTAATTAGTTATTTTCAGTTAAAGGTCCATATTTTCCACTTCCTGTGTTTTGATCCATAAGCAGATAGAATATAGGAGATACATTGATGTTACTGTGTTATTGTGATGTCACCAGTGACTTCACAGAATGTATTCTTTGAACACAAATGAACAGTGATGATGTCATCAGTTTCCTTTGATTCTAGCAGAGCTTCATTTAGAACAAGACATTTCTCCTTTATCATCACGTGTGTGAAGTCGAGAACGAGAAACATTAGCATTGTTAGCATCTAAAAAACTTGAACCATGAGAAAGGCTTCCTGCAACATGAACTTAAGGAGCATACGGTACCAGCACTGTACACTGGTGCCCATCTCCCAGGCGGACCAGACCCTGTTGGGGAACCTAAAACCCAGACCACCAGCCAAACGTGGAAACTCCATGGCCAACAACAAGTCTCAAGAAGGTGAGACTGGTAAAATCACCACCAGTGACCTGACTCCCAATCTCAGAGAAGAGTTGGTGATTTCCAGACTGAGGGCCGGAAGGGAGAAGCCTGAGTTTGAGAGGGTGCTGAAGGTGCAGCAGAAGGACGTGGAGGAGAAGCAACATCTGAGAGCGCTGCATCACGCTGAAACCATCCAACCACAGATGGAGGACCGTGAGCTCTCCACCATCGCCACACGCAGAGGCAGCTTCAAGGAAGCCGCTCAGCTGGCCAAAGAAGAGCAGCAAAGACGTGCACGCCTCAGTGAGATCAGACAGGAGGCGCTGATGGAGCTCCAGGCAATGGGAATCCCTGACAAATACTGTAGGCCCGTGGAAAAGAAGGCAAGGGCCTGCACACCGAATCTACAGAGCCGGGACCAGCAGAACCTGCCACTCAGGTCTAAAGAGACCTGTGAGACTGACCTGAGGCCGACCTGCCTGCCCCCCATCTCCAGATCAACTAAAGCCACCTTCTGCAAGCTGCAGCGGGCGTCTGCAGCACCAACAAATACCCGCCTCCCGCCCATCAGAGCAACAGCCACACAGAGGTCCAGAAACCAGTGATCTGGACCACACCACCCACCCCATCCTCTAACACCCCCCCATCCCTAACCTCCACCCCATCCCCTAACCCACCATCCCTAACCTCCACCCCATCCCCTAACCCCCCCAATTCCCTTTTCTTTCTTTCTTTCCCTTTTATTCCTCTTCAGTTTGGAAGGTGTTTTGTTTTGTTTTGTTTTGTTTTGTTTTGTTTTGTTTGTTTTGCAAAGTTTCATGATGTGAATGAAACTTTAAAAACAAACCCACCTTTCATAACTAAATAAATCATTAAAAAAAAGAAAGAAAAGAAATGTCTGGACTTACATAATGTTCATATTTATATGGCTGTGTTTCTATGGAAACATGGAATCAAAACCCAGAGTTTTTGCAATGAAGATCATTTGTAATTAAACAGAAGAAAGACCTACATGTAAAGGATGAGCCACTGTAAAGTTGTGTCATGTAGGAAATATTTCAAAATAAAATTAACAGTGTACATTGTTTTGTTAAATTAACAATACAAAATCTCCAGGAGTGCGAGGAATGGACATTTTCAAAAGAGCTCAACATGACGACCAAAGGAAATCTCTGCACCTACTCTTCAACCAATCGACTGGTCATGGGAAAAAAAATCATTAACTCTAGATTAAAGCTCCATATTTACATCCTTCGTTTTATTTGAGGTGTTGATCCATAAGATTTATTTGTGGTTTGAAGAACCAAAAACTATCTCAATGTAGTTTTACATTTCCTCTCTCAGGCTTCTCTCTGGAGCTCTAGTAACAACGGGTTGGTGAGCCAATCAGAAGAGAAGAAGCTCTGAGCCTCTCGTCTGATTGGCTGACTGTTTTCCCAGTGTTCCAATAAAAATATAGCAGATTTCAGGTAAACACTCAAAGAAACCAACTCCTGCGAGATTGGATAGCGAATGGGCAGGGCTAGGGGCGTGGCTGAGAGCAATGACTGCTTAGATGTGAAAGTTCCTGAAGTCCTGACGGCTGGTTTGAAGGCTCAGTTTCTGAATACAGGCTGTGTGCATTTCTCTGTGGACTGAGGCTTTGATACTTTCACAGTATTAATATAGAACCTAGACCTGATCTATAATCAAACAACACATGGACATCCACCTTTAGACTGTATGGACCTTTAACTGAATTGGCTACAATGCACAGAGTGCACACTGCCTGGTAGCCTCATTAGTCTAAATGAATCATAAATAAACATAAAAAGCTTGTATTTACAGCATGACATATTTTGTAACCCTTTCAAATTAAAAGCACTCTAACATGTCAGTGGACAGAAACCCTTTTTTTTTCTTGACAGGGCTTTTATTCCTTTGGTGCAGTAAGAGCATTGTATCATCTCCAGTTGCTCGTTTCTGTTGTTTACCTGCTATTCAGATCTGCTCGTTTCTTTAGCTAAGCAGTTAGTGATGACTTCTCTCTCTGCTCGCTGTGTCTTATGTTTAGTTGTTCCTCTACGTCCTTTAGTAATAATGATTCATATAATGAAAGTAGTTTATTTACTGTACTGGAGGCCAGGCTCATTGTATTGGAAGCCATACACCCGTTCACACCTGTACATGGTCGTGGAGATAATTTACTCTTGGCCAAAGTGTTGGACTGATGACTGGTGACTAACATGGCTGACTTCATAGCGAAGAAAACAGAGCAGGTAACTCAATGACAATACTTTGTTTTAATGAATATAAAAAGAAATGTACACGATAGTGATAGTGAACCAGTGAAAACGTTAAGTCCACAAACATGACGCTCTATTCCAGTGTCCCATCAACAATCATCTCCTCAATTAAATATCAATCTCTTGTAAACATATAACATGTGAGGGTTATTCTCTAGAAGCCATTATTGTATAAAGACAGATTTAGACAGATTCCAAACAACTGAGTATAATTTAGAAAGTTAAAATAAAGAGTTTGGCCAAAACTGAAGAAGATCATGACCATTAGCAGGAATACCTTATTTTTTATTAGGAACGTGACCAGAATGAAAAGGGATACTAAACCAAACGATGCTTTCTTTTTTTTTTTCTTATAAGTCAAAATAATAAAAAAAAAAAAAAAAAAAGTCCCACAAGAAGCAAAACACTTGAGGATGACGGCAGCTTCAAGCTGATGATTCTTGCAGCAGCTGGACTTCCTACAGACCACAGTGCACTTATAGCCAGTGGGAACAATCAGTGATGTAACAGCACAAGTTCAAATACAACTCGTCCTTGATTAATAAGCGCTGCTACTAATGGTGTTCGATTGTGCTCTTACAACATCACGAGTACTGTTATCAACTACGACCGACAGTCCTAACCCTCGGGCTGAAGACCTCTTCGAGATGAAGGTCACTACCTGGAACGGCGGTCTTTTCTGTTCTTGTCTAGGCTTTTGTCCATGGTCTTTTCGTTGTCCCCTCTGCATTTGGGGCAGTACCACTTGCCCTTGGGCTTGTAGGTCAGGCCCACACAGGAGAAGTGGAACCACTCAATAGGGCACTGGTCGTTGTCGCAGCCGATCATCTCGCCATAAGACACCTGCTCACAGAGACAGTAGGTGGGCTCATTGGGGTCGATGGCGAATTCTACCGGCGAGGCGTCCCGTTCCTGTTTGGACTTGCGCTTCTTCTTCTTAGCAGACTTGGACTTCTTTTCCCGGGGAGGAGGGATGGACAGCTCCTCCGAAGCGTCATCCACCATAGACCCGTTGGCCGACGGGTGGCTGGAGTCACGGCTCTCGCTGTTGCGCTGGCGCCGTGGGCGCCGGGTTGAAGTGCGCTCGGGGGCAGGGGGCTCTTGGACACTGGAGCGGCGCTCTGTGGTGAGCCGCTCTGCCTCGCTGGGCTCCTGGAGGCACAGGGAGTGGGAGTCCATCTGGCGGGAGCGGTTCTCCACCAGCTCCGTCATCTGGGTCACCACATGGATCTTCTCGTCACCAAGCTCCTGGCTGATGATGAGCGCCCGCTGCAGCTGGATCTGCAGGCGCTTCCTCTGAGCTGCATCCTGCTCACCTTTGTACTTCTCAAACACTTCATCCACCTCCTTCAGCACCTCTGCAGAGCACAGCACACACACACACATTAATGAAACTGAGCATGTGGTCATGTCATTATCAGCTGCCTTAAAAATTCTCACTGCTATTTGTAAAACTGTTGGAAAAAAAAAAAAAATCAGTCCATACTCATTTCAAAATTGCCATTCAATCTCTTTTCTTTTCTTTTTTTTTTTTTTATTCGTGACTAAGCATAACAAAAACAAGTGTGACACAAAGGGTTCATATAATGGACAAACATGTTCATATTCAGAGATACTGAAAAGAATATGATGTGTATGGTAAGTGTCTATGATGTATGTGCATGTGTGTGTAGTTTTTGACGTGATGTTTTCGTATGTATGACAATGATGATGTTATATAAATATAATCATAAGGAAAATGTAATAAAAATAAAATAATTTTAAAAACAAAATATATAATCATTTAAATGATATACTGTCAATGCGACAAAAACATGAGTAATAATAATAAATCTCACAAAAAATATGCTATATGTTACTATAAAATGTAACAAAATAGAAGATAGTATAAAGTAATATGATAGTAGTATGGTGGTGTTATGACAACAGTATGTATTATTTATATAATTTAATAATTCTAAACATTTTATTACAATATGTATACATAATTATACTACCATTTTATTTTACTAAAATGCATCACTGCTTAAATTCCCACAACAATGTCTGAAAAAACTGAAGCATGAGATTTTGAGCTCCAAAGGTGTTTGACTTTTGTGTTTTGAGACTTTAACAAATTGTACATTAGTATTTAAGATACAACACATGAAGTTAAATGAATGAAGGATGTTTGTGGTAAGTGTTAGGCTAGTGTAAGGCTACACAAGACTGGCTGATACATTATATCTGAAAAATTAAGCTCTTACTTTTACTTATACTCTGGGTTGAATTTCCTCTATTATCACTGAGCACTTTATTAGGAACACCACACTAACACTGGGTGGTTCTTCAGTCCTTCATGTTGACATGACTTCACCACATCATTTCTGCTGATTTCTACAACAGCCTGTTGTAGATGTACACCAGGTGACATCCAGCTTAAATATGATCCTTTCAAACAGCTGCCTCAGGTCACTCTGCATTCAGATCCATGACTCATGTGTAGATCCTGGACACTGTACAGCAATGTCTACAACTGTATAGGCAGCATCAATACAACCTCTGTGTTGATGGTGAGATTTTTTTGTTTTACTGTTACATCCTCATCTTGTGATGTGCAATATTTTTTATATGCGTTCCATTTCTGGCACCGATTACAGTGCAGTTATTGATTGGTGGATATATAGGCTTTTCTCTGTTGCCAAGTAATGAAGCGTTGCCAAACACTTAATTTCCACATTGATCGGGTAGTTTCAGTTGGTAGGAGATGTTATTGCATCCTCAAAAAACTCTACAGCGATGATCATTCCCTCATGATTGAGTCGTATCTTTTAAGTAATTCAGCATCGTGCAAGGTTTCAAAAACACTGCAGCGTAGAATGACAGCAGCCCTTTACGATTCTTTGTGATTTGGTCTTAGTGAGTTAGGAGTTCTCTCCCCTACTTCTAGCTTCTCTCAGACTTAGGTGCAACTTTTAGCACTAAGTGGCTTTGTGAATTACTCTTAGAAAAATTAGGAGTCCTAAAGTTAGGACTGACACGCCCATTATTTTTAGGAGTTTCTCCTAAATCGGCAATTTCAGGGCTACTTTTAGCCTTAAGATGCTTTGTGAATATGGGCCCAGGTCTTCAACTGTCCTGTTGGCGAGTCTGTGTCCACTGCAGCCTCAAGTTTCTGGTCTTGGAGGAAGTGGAACCTGACGTGGTCTTCTGTTGTTATAGTCCATCCACCTCAAGGTTTTGATGTGAACATGAACTGAAGCTCCTCACCTGTATCTACAGTTTATACTCTGCACAGCTGCTGCCACATGATTGGCTGGTTGCTTGAATAAGCCTGTGTACAGGTGTTCCTAATAAAGTGCTCGCTACAAGTTTTCAGCAGACATTTTAAACTTTTTTGCTGAAGTGAAATTGAAGTTGGACATGTTAGAGGCAGGATTGGAGGAGGGCTGAGCCGCAGTGAGCTCCTGCCCACAGGAAATGACGCCAGTTGAAGGGGGTTGCCTTGACGAGGAGCTATCCGGCTCTGCGGCTCAAGCTAGACGGAGCAGTAGTGGGGCAGACGTCGTACTAGCTGCTCAAGATGTGTAATCTGTTTTAAAAATAATCTAAAGCGAATGCGTATGAACTCAGTTGATGTGTGTCTTTATCTACCGATGGTGTCGTTGAACTTCTTGGGAGCGGAGGCAGCTTTACGCCGCAGCTCAACCTGCGTCAACATAAAACAATGAGAATTGTTTTTCCTGTACTAGAGGCTTTTATTAACAATACTAACAACCTTAACTTTGGCCCCAGAGTCATAAATAACTGTCATCAGCTAAATACTGATCCCATTTCACAAACAGCAGTGCGAAAATTAACATTTAACCAGCGCTCTTTCGTATGCAGAATGTCACACCAGCTTACGTTAAGAGAACAGCAATATCTCCCGACCATGGTCATTGGGCAAATGTTCATACATCAATTAACACTTACACCATCTTCGACACATCTTTATTCTACATTGTGGGCTTCGGCATACGTTTAATACATAAGGCAGCGTTTATTTCAAATAAATGACTAAGTTTATTCATTGTTTTCCCTGGTATTCGCACAATAATCATCCGTGGAAACACCGCGGTGGGCGGCAGTGTGTAGTGTGTACCTATTGAAAAAGTTGAGATTTTATTATTACACCGTGCTAGTTTTTGGATTATATTAACGCCGAATTTGTCATTGGACACCAAGTATTCGTTTACAGATGTGTATCGGGTCATAATGTGTGTGTACGTTTACCGAGAGAGAGAAATCATAAATTTCTAAATTTTCTCAATGAGTTTGGTGTCACACACAAAACAGGACGGAGTGTATCCGGGCTATGCTAACTGTCGCTTGGCTTGCTTGTTAATTCAACACTTGGCTCGTCGTTATAATTATTCACATTTTAGCTGGTCACGTTACTGTTTATCTGAGTGGACATGAACAAGGGGCGCTCGGTTTTTGCAAAATGGGAACACAAGCCTCGCGCCTGCTCCACCATTTCAGCCCATCCTCTCACACCGCCGTCAATGTTTCCACTTTTACACACGCACTTGTAATTAATGATAAAAAGGTATAACACAGTACCTTGATACTTTGCATCAATTTCTCGAAGCAGGGAAACATTTCTTTGTATGTCCAAAGGTAGGGACTCCACACATTCCAGATAATCCTCCACATAGTTCACCAGTTGTTGCGACTTGTCGGCATTTGGATAGTGATGGCCTAACATCGTCTCTACGATGCATAGAGGCACTAAAAGAATATGGAGGAAATGTGGAAAATATACAGTTAAAATCAAATGCTTGGCGACTTTGCAGCTTGTAGGGCAGTTCCAGGCAGCAGTTCACTTCAAACAAAACTCAAGCCACTGCGCATGCGGGAGTATTTTCCTTTTATGGTAATGTACAGTTTCCTCTCATTTGTCGTCATAGAAGGCGGGGCCAGATGGATTTGCAGCATCGGGATTGGCAGAGAGCGGCCTCATTATCATAGCATTTTCCCGGGAAATTAAACCAAAGGGGAAACTGAAACACAGTGCTCCCATAGTTTAGAAGGAGACTAAGTGTGACCTTGTTTCATATTAGAGCAGAGCAGCAGCAAGATTAAAGGCACAATTAGTAATTTTTGACCATATGAATGTGAAGTTTATTCACATATATTTTTTCTTTTTTTCTTTCTTTGTTTATTCACATGCATCATGACGACTGAATGGAATTATATAAATCAGCATGTTTGTGTTTTGTGGCCAGTCAGAATTCAAAATTTAAACCTGTTTTACTGTAATGTTTACATATGTTATTAATGTACACAGACATTTAACATCCAAAAATAATAATTTAGAGGCCCTGTTAGGAGTCTTTGAATTGTTTTTTGGTGTTGCTGTCATTTTGTCTACATTATCTACAACAAGAATTAGGCCTTAAAGTACAAATATAAGATCACTAAATTCTCCCTATGTCTTAAGGAATATTCAAGCAATTTCGTATGGCAGAGGCTGAGATAAAGCAAATATTAGTCCCTAAGTGGGTCAAGCTCCAAAAAGCCTTCTCATAATGCAACTACTTCCGTTAGACACTCTCAAACCGAGTTAATCCAAAAACCCCTGACGATGTCATCAGAGGCTGTTTACTTTCTCAGATTGTGGAATATTCTAAAATTTATACAATATTGTAAACCCCCTGATTTTACTAGAGAAATTTCATATTCATAAGGTGAAATTTCTTAAATCAAGTCCGTCAAGTTGTTTCTAATTGATCTTTACTTTCAGCCTCTTAAATTTGTAACAAACAAGAAGTTTGTCTGTCACTTAAATTATACATTTGTTCCTTTTTTCTTAATTTATGTATTTTTTGTTTATTTTTATTATTATTCTTTTTTGTTTAATTTTTTTGTGTTTCTTTTATTTGAGAACTGGTATGTCTGATTGTTTGTAAATTTTCCAATTTAAATGATTGAAAGAAGCATTGAAAAAAAAGACTGTAAATCATTCTAGTAAAGACTAGTAAATTGACTTTGACAGATAAACATGGTGAAGTGCCCTTTTAAAGTTGATGCACAGTACATTCATATTCAGCGTGGCTGCTGAGATGAGTTTGACTTTGTTCTGATAATTAATCAAATTCACATAGTACAAATAATAATAATGATAATTTTCATGGTTCCACTTCAGTAAGTTGAGGTTGTTCTAATTTAAGCTTTTGTGAAGAACAATGAGACAAAACTAACCAGGAGCAGAAGCGATGGGACACGTGTTTGGGTTCAAAGCATTTGTAAAGCATCTGCTACACACTGAGTCACAGGGCTGAAGTAAACACAGGCCTGAATATGACAATACACAGGTTCCTCCTTGAGGTTACACAAGTGAACCACCTGTTTTATGTGTGTGTGTGTGTGTGTGTGTGTGTGTGAGAGAGAGAGAGAGAGAGAGAGAGAGAGTTTGTCTTCTTGTTTCCTCTTTCTGTGTCACATGAAATCAGGCAATCTTTTAACATAGTAACAGCTACATTCAATCTAATATGACCACAGCTACATGGACGTGTTTACTGTGAGTACCACTGCTACATCCCCTGCACTTCCTCTGCTGCTGCTGTTACTGCAGCCACTGAGACTACTGTTACATCTCTGACACTGCTGTGACTGATACCACCACCTCCCAGCCACTTCTATTACTACTTCTAGTACTATGCCCAATGCTATTACTACTACAACCACTATAATACAACTTGTACTTCTGCTTAACTCTATTACCTCTACCTTAAGAATTATTACAACCACTATATAACTATATACTTCCACTGCAACTACATTTACTTCCACCACCCCTGCTATTATTCCCACTACTATTACTATATTTTATTACATTTAATATTATTATAACAATATTACCACTTCTACTACTACAGCTACTACTACAATGAATAGTGTTTCTACTACTACTGAAAACACTACTACTGCTATTACCTTTATTGTTATGATTAGAAAAACGACTAATTAAATTATTAGTACTGCTACTGTTATTGTAACTACTACAACAAATGCTACAACAACTGCTGCATTACTACTACTACTACTTCTCAGTACTATACTACCACCACCACCACTAGTAGTACTATTATAACACAACTGTAACTACTACTGTCACCATAACTACTACAACTAATATTATGACTACTATTGTACTACTGTTATAGTAGTGCATGATTACAACTACCGACACTACTACAATTATTACCATTGTAACTATAACATTACTACTAGTATAAATACAACTGCTATAACTATTGCTATCACAACTTTGACTATTCTACTATTACTACCGCTGTTACACTACTACTAGTAGTAGTGTTACAAGTCACTCATGGCCAGATTTACCTCCTGAGGGGCCCCTGGGCAGAAAAGTGGTGTTGGGCCTCTGCTGACACCCTCTATACATGACAGAATAACTTTCATTTACAGTTTTGATAACTGATTGATTGCTGAAGTCATTTCTAAGCAAAACTGTAAAACTGTATTGGTACCAGCTTCTCAGATGTGAGTATTTGCTAGTTTGCCAGTTCTCTATAACAGGAAACTCTGAAAGCCATTATGGACAACCCCTCTCCCCCCCTGCTGAACTGAGGCAACGTTCAGCCACAGACTCTTCCAGCAACATGCCTCAAAGCTGCACACCGCCACAGTCTAAGACTCAAATCTATAAATCTCAGGAAAACTGATATGCACATTTTGTATATTACAATAGAATCGGGACAAACTGCACAACACTTAATAATTCATTTTTTTATGTTGTACATAATATTTCTATTTTATCTTATCTTTTAGATTCTGTTTCTATTCTTATTTTTATTTCTTATTGCATGTTCCCCTTGTGCTGCTATTCTTTTGTGCTGTGTAGAGTTTTTAGGTTTTTGAATGTTGGTCCAAACATTAAAATGTTAACTTGGTTCCAGAGAACTATCCATTTTCTGACATTTTATACACTGAGCAATCAATCAATGATCACTGTGTTGTCAGATGTATTGATAATGAAAGTAATCGTTGGTTGGAGCCTCCTTCTTGGAGTTCTCCTAAAATAAAATAATATTAATTGAAACACTGAACGACACTGACCCTGCAGTTTCTCTCTGCAACACCAGGGCTACAAGATGGAGAGTGGTCATGTTCTACTTCAGTGGTCAACATTTATAACAAGTTTGCGGTCAATTAAATTATGCAGATGTGAATTAAGCCTGGGGCTTTTAGGACCCTTGGGCCCGCTTTGCTCAGTTAGTAATCCAGCCTTGATAAAACCGCCTCAAGCCTGGTTCTGGTGCTGTTAGTGCTGTGATGTCTGATAGTGACGGCAGGAGTGTGTGTTCCCAGTACATGCCGTGCAGCCTGAGGTAAAATAAAGTAAGAAATGTTTAGTTGGCAGTTGCCGTGTGGACTTGATAAATGAGTGAATCACGCGGTTAAAACACATGAACTGCCTGGTCTGTGAGAGAGTCCGGAGTTTCACTGCACAGGAACATGTGACCTTTGCCTCCAGTTTTAGCAGTTTTAGGCAACCCTCCCCCTGACTGCTGTCACATTGGTTTCGTTTCCTGAGTATTGATATTAGTTGGCAAGTTTGAAAGAATCATTAGCGCTTAAGAATCAAAAGTACCACTTCCGGTTTGTACTTTTCAAATTACAATCGCCATAGCGTCCAACAGTGCCACTTAAAATATACCACTCCGGCATAACACAGTATTCCAGATTAGTGGGGAGTAGTCATACGTAACGGAATTACGTTGATTAGATTACAGAATAAATACAATTGTAATCTGTTACAGTTATTGGGGTAAAAATGTAATTTAATTACAGTTACTAAACAAAATGTTGGTGATTAAAGAGGTTACATCTGAATATATTCTTTTCTGTAAAAAGCTTGTGTTTTCATTCAATATGAATTTGGAGAGGTTATAGGTTGTAAACCTTCTACAGGGCACCAGCAGACTAAATTAATGCTACTGAAAAGTAATCAAGTTCATTCAAAAAAAGATATTATATTATATTCAACATATTATAAAAAAAATTATTTACCAATTAAGTAATGTCTAATTTGTAGTGAATATATTTGCACTTTAATTAAATCAAACTGAGGGGTACTTGTAATGATATTTTGTAACTTTAAGGGGGGATTATGCCTTTAAACCTCTTTAATTAATCAGAAAACTCATTAATTTGTACATGAAAATATTTCATGTCCCAAATATAAAAGAAAATCCCTAATGATCATAATGATTTTTCAAAATAAAACATTGAATATGATTCATTCATATATCAAACAAATATAGATAATACTATAGAACACTATAGAAGTAACGTTTTATCTAATATTGTAGGCTATTTAAAAAGATATTCAGATATTTTCACTTTGCACTATCAACAGTACCTTATATTTGTTGCAGATTTCTTTGATCATTATACATGCTTTTATTTATTTATTTTTTATTCAAGGTCTTTTTATTGGTTTTGTTTAAAGTCATAGAGGATGTAATAAATCACTGATACAGTTGAAGAAAGACAATGTGTCCCCTCCCCCTTTGATCTGTTTTAACATCCCTATTATAGTGTTACTGTATCATGTTTGTTATCAGATTACTGATTACATATACAAACAGACAAATTCAATGTGACAAAAAATATAAGTAAGACACAAAAAAAACATAAGCAAAAGGAATAGAATTAAATTAAACAACATAATAAATAGAAAAAACAGATAAATAAAAAATAAATTAAAGAATTACAAATAGATAGTTAAATAACAATATATAATACGGGATCAGTTATAAAGAAATGTACCTATCAGTACCTATTAGTTGCGTCCATTTTTCCGAAATTAGTTTAAAAAAAAAAAAAAGGTTGCCATATAGCATAGAATTTCTGAGCACACAGAATAATTTTTTAAAGGTCTTAAATCCGTAGTCCAAAAACTGATAGAAATGTATCCTTCCATTCACATGCTTTTATTTTTAGATCAATGACTTCCGGTTCTGTTCTATGCGCCTGTGTGAACTTGACGCGGCTGTTTATTTAGCAGAGACGCAGAGGTGTTGTTCCACATTGAGCGAGTGTCAAGAGAAGTGCAGCAGGAAGAGGTTCCGTCAGTCAGCACCTGTCACCATGAAGACGGCTGTTGTGTTCATTGTTGTCTGCTGCGCTGTCTCAGGTGAGGCTCAACCAATCACATTCTGACACAGAGTTTAATGGGCTACATGACAGAAATTAGTTTGTAGAAAACATTAATACGTTTTTATAACACAACAGAATTTTATTGCTTCCTACGGGATCTTCTTAATAATTTCATACAGCTTTAATGTTGGAGTGTTGCCGCTGTTTTACTGTGGTTATCAGAAAAGTCTGTGTGTGTTTATTGATTGGGTGAATAAATGAGACATGGCATGTTTTTATCGGACCTCAGTGTGACTTCCTGGATTGTTTAGGGAACAGAAATTTCCGCAGTCTTTCGATAGTGTCTGAGTCACATGTCTGCTGGCAGAAGAGCGCTGTTTTTTTTTTTAGCGGATGGGGTGAATCTGCAACTTGTGTTGAAACCGGAACTCACTGTTTAAAACAGCAGTTAAGTTAGATTAATGACTCTGCAATGATAATGTTAAATCTTATGGTCTTTAAAAGAACTATACTTTTTCAAGGAATATTCGTATTTACTTACTCCTGACAACTAATTGAAGGCCGTAGTTTGTATTTACTCTTTTATTACTGCTTTAAGTCCCATATCCATCTATCTGGCTCAAAATGAACATAGTCAGTAACCTAACTCAGCCATCTGTGTGTCCAAGCCCTAAAACCGAACATTATACCACTGCAGATAAGCTGTGCACCGAAAACACATCATAAAGTGTCGTAAATGTGACTTGTGCAAAAGACAAGTGTACTTAGATAAATATGGCAGTCAGCTGATGTCAATGTTAAAAACAGTAAAGCTATTAAACTATGTCAGAATGCTTATTTTAATTTTAATGATGTTGTTTTAATGTAATGTAAAAATTACGTGTGTCATATGAAAGGGTTCGCTTGTATTGATGAACCCCCAGATAATTGTCATCCAACTCTGCAGATAATAAAATAAATCCGGCCCATACTTGGGTCACATGCGTCTTTTCTTCTGGCCCAGAAGATCTGGCCCATATATGGCACGATTTATGGGTTTAACAGCCCATCAATTATATCATCAGCTATGGTTTCAGCAGCAGCACGCAGCTGTTTTCTACAAGAAAGCTTTACTTCATCCATGGTACACTCCAGCAGACAGTCAAGGTCTGTGACCTGTTGGTGAAGAACATCTAGCGGCCAAAGAAACTAGGGTTTTTCCCATTAGTTGGTGGGCCGAAACAAGATGTCAGATGTTAGGTTTCCAGGTTGTTCCACTGCCAGCAAGTTGCCAAAACAATAAATGAATGTGGCTTTAAATATAAGATAATGAAGTTGGGAGGTGGTTTATACATTTTTATTGAAATGGATTTGTTTCTCTCTCTGTCTTTTTGACTGAAGCGCTGTCATCAGCTGAAGACAGGAAGAAATCCAAACCTTCTGCATCTGTGTCCCCTGCGGAGCAGTTTGGCAGCTCGGAAAGCCCCGAGCCTACAACACCCACAACCAAGCCTACAACAACCACCCCCAAACCTACAACCACCCCCAAGCCTACAACAACCACCCCCAAACCTACAACCACCCCCAAGCCTACAACAACCACCCCCAAGCCTACAACCACCCCCAAGCCTACAACAACCACCCCCAAACCTACAACCACCCCCAAACCTACAACCACCACCCCCAAACCTACAACCACCACCCCCAAGCCTACAACCACCACCCCTAAGCCTACAACCACCACCCCAAAGCCTACAACCACTACCCCCAAGCCTACAACCCAACCTGTTCCAGAACCCACCCCACCCACCAACTTGACTGTAGGAAACTACAGTCTAATGACTGACAAAAAAGTGGTTTGTCTGATGGCCCACATGGCGCTGCAGATCCGATTGGTAACAGCAAAGGTACATTTCATTAGTCATAGAAACAACAAGAGCCCTGGCAAAGGTAGTCCAAAGGTCCAGCAACTTCTCTGAGCAGATTCTAATCTTAAACTTGGATTTCTGGATTTTATTAAGCCATTGTGTTAGTCATCAAAATGGATAGAACTTTCTGCACGAGTCTCTGACTCAAATTTCGTCAATGCGAATGTCAGCATCCTATTTTCAGGAATTGAGAAAATCTTTTCACATGAGTTTTAATTTCCTCATTGTTGTGGGCTTGACGAATGCAGAAGGTTAAATGTGTGTCATCTTTGTGTCATAAGACACAATAATCCTATGTGACATGTTGTTTACTCTAAAGAAACTTTGTAACTGCCACAGTACCTTCTAGAACATTGTGATACAAGATGGCTTCATTTCTCCGTTTATGTTTCAGGCCAATGGAACCTTTATTGTTCAGCCAACAAAGACCAAGACTACAGGAAGTTGTGGGGAAACAAAGGCGAACCTGACCCTTGTCTTCAAAGAGGGCTTTATCACCTTCATGTTCAACAAGGTATGTTTGATTTCCCTGATTTGTCACAAATATGACAATGTCAAATGCTGTTGATGGGGGAGGTATCTAGTCCTTGTTTTGAAGGTTTTTCCAAAACCTTCATCTTTGACGTCGGCACGCTGACTTGGAATTTAAATTTGGAGTGTCCAGAAATGAAACAGTACAACATTAACAGAATTAACCCTGGTAACGTCATGTGGTGTTAGTGTTAAAAAAGGGGAACTATAGTTGACAGGCGTGTTCTAAGAGCATGTGACAAGGAAACTGTATCACACCGCTACTGTCTGCAAATGCCTGTGCGATTCATTAAGTGGTTTTTCTGAGTGACACTTGATATGAGCAGGTGAAAGAATCAATGTATCATTGTCAAACTAACTCCCCAACCCAACCCAGGTATAACTGCATAAACAAACACAGACATTTAATGTGCAAAATGTCAAACAATCGTGTGGCATTCTGTGAGGTGATGTTTTCACGTCTTGATGTGTCCAACCAACTATCTAAAAGTTATTCAGTCTACTGTGATTAAATCAGAAAACCATGACAACAGAAGAGCAGGCACTAATGAATAATTGGCATTTTAACTTAAAAAGATAAATGATATCAAAATACTTGTTGATTCATTTTCTGTGAGCTAGGTGTCCAAAACAAATCAGTAAGGATTAACAGTCCAGACGGACCAACTGGGTCTCTTTTGATAAGCAACCTCAGATTTTAGCTGTAAAGAGACATCACAGCCAGGCCAGAGTGTTGCTTTCATTTTCATTTCTGAAATAATGAAGGGCGTTCCTGCTTCCTGTTGTCATATAAGATCAATTACCTACGTCAGCATTTCTTGCCATCAGAATTCAAGCTCTTTGTGATTTTAACAACATCAAAGAATGATACATTTGTTAGCATAAAAAAATAATTTAGAGATATTGAATATAAGACAATAACAAAATACATAGCTTATTGAAAATGTACCATACTTATCTATATATGCATGTATATGTTCATCATATGAAATTCCAATGTGATTTTCTGTAAGAGAACCTAGAGTTTTTGGTTTCGCTTTCTTTTATTTTACTGGAAATACTCACCGCTGTTAGGTTTAACTTCCAAAAGCATTAAAGTAGAAAAATGATAAATAACACAATAGGTAAAAACATTTATTTAAAGAACTACTAAAAGGTTTATCAGATATTTAACATATTTACAGCTAAATAAAGGTGTTAAAGATATAGAACATTGAAGATTAGGTTAATTTTTACTTCGGGTATTTTATCAACAAACGTAGTTTCTTTGTGGCACAGAAAAGTTCAAACACTCAGTAGCTTGAAAAGCATCAACCCAGTCCAACTGAAAACTAGGTTAGCTACTTAACTAGCTAGCTGACTAGCTTAGTCTTTAGCGCAGCAGCATGGGTTTGAGTCCAGCCTGTAGCCCTTTGCTGCATGTCTCTCTCTCTCTCTCTCTCTACTCAGCTTTCCTGTCTCTCCCACTGTCACTATAATAAAAAAGGCAAAAGTCAGAAAAAATGACTTCAAAAAAAAAAAAACCATCTAGCTAACTAACTAGCTAGATATTAGAAAGCTAGAAACATGTAGAGGGCTCATGGGCTGCTACTGCAGAAAAGCTACACGAATATTAACATGTAATTATATGTTTGAAACTAAAACAAGAACAGCATATCATTAAAATAGTTCAGGAACAAAGCAGGGTGTGGTACACGACTGAAAGAGTTTATCAGTCTGCTATTCAATTTGCTACAAATGCCCCCTTCAACACACATCACTGCCTTCTGTATTATCTGGTCAAATGGGCCTCTTTGCATACTTGTCATAACATATACTGGTT
This sequence comes from Seriola aureovittata, assembly GCF_021018895.1. Taxonomy (NCBI): domain Eukaryota; kingdom Metazoa; phylum Chordata; class Actinopteri; order Carangiformes; family Carangidae; genus Seriola; species Seriola aureovittata. Next base: position 1,494,685 of record NC_079386.1, read on the forward strand.
GACACTCATCTATAAATCTCTTCTTGGATGCTCACCACTCTATTTAAGTCAGTTATTGCAGCCAAGCACAATATACGCTCTTCTTACATCAGATTAATAGAGTCTGATAACATCCTCAATCATGTTTGAGTTTGTTCACTGAAATGAAAAGCGATATCTCACACATAGGTACAGTAAGGATTTAGCACCATGACTACCCAGTATGGAGCCTTTGTGAAAACCTGTTGTCTTATGTCTCCTCAGAGCGTCGCTAATAATTCTGCCTACGTCGATGCTCTGTCTTTCGATTTCTCCTACGCCTTCACCAAGGGAGGTGAGTTGAGAATACTCATGTTTTTATACAGCCTCTACACATCATTTATTGCCATTAAACTTTAGACTGTTAGAACTGGGTCACTGTCAGTTCAGTTTAAGGGTCAGTGTTGTGCAACACTGGCAAATGTTAGCACAAACAAGAAGCATTAAAGCTTTAACAACTTCCTTGTTTGTCTGTTCAGTTATGTATAGATCTTTGAATCTACTGCTAAACATGTGATGTTGGTAACAACCGACCTACGTTCAGTACAATCCAGTCTAACCAGTTTGGTTCCATATCTGATCTGGTCAGCTTTTATGTTTATAACAGTCATCATCATGCCCTGAAATAATCCCAGCATTGTTTTTAATGACTATTGCAGCTCTAAAGAGTTATCTCGCCAACAACAAGTCGATGCATCTCTTTCCTGCGAAGATCGGACACTCCTACTCCTGCAAGGGTGAATCTCTTTACATGGGGAATGGACTGTACCTGGATGTCAATCAAGACAAGATGCAGGCCTTCAATCTGACCAAGAGCGGTGACTTTGGCTCGCGTAAGTGTCCTCATGAAGAAAGAGACAGTGCCTCTATTAAATGCATTAATCTTAGATCCATTAATGAAAGTAATGAGTCCTCCTTATATAATGTTATGCAATACCACAATGGAAAAGTATTCCAAGTCCTGCATTCAGTAACAGCACAGAGGTATTATCAACAAGATGTATTTATAGTATTAAACGTTAAACGGATACAAGTAAAAGTAATATAACAATATTACATGTATTATGTATTTTCAAGGACAGTAGCATAAAGTAATTGTATTGTAATTATAATTGTAAAAAAGGAAAATATATTGTATATAGTGGAGGAGAAGTGTAAAATAACAAATAGAAATACTCCATTAAGAACAATATTCCTCACTGATATCACTGTTATTAAAAAATGAGTTCCACCCAACCAGCTCAACATGACTATAGGACCATTCTGCTGCATTACAAGTAGTTCAATTTTACAAATTACATTTATGGTAATAGTTTACTTAAAGATTTGACCAACTCCTCCCATGACTCATTGTCCGTATCATCACGTATCTTTACAACCCATAACACTGTATTTGGTCTGTATGAGTGTTGACCAACTGTAGTTGGTCATAAGATTTGACAGACACAGAGAGTGTCAAACATGCAAAGAAATCTCTGATATTAATTAACAATTATGAATACATTATTCTAAAGAGGTCAGTAATCACAGTCCAGTCACACAGGTGTCAGCTGTGTGACACAGTTGTGCAGTTTACTAATGCACTGTGCAGCATTTATCATGAGCCACCTGCTGCCAGGAAGAGCTGGTTTAACTACTGTCTAACTGAACCTGCAGCCTGTCACTGTTTACATTAGCTAACAAAAAAAAGCTTGTGACAGTTAAATGCAAAGCTCTTCGCAGCATGTGTTTTATTAGGCAACATATAAAACGACCACAACATTATGGATCTTGATGTTGCACATAAGAGGATCTCTACTCTTGTTGCACAATTTGTTGGCGCAACAGTTTGTATAATAAAAAAAAATAAATAATAAAAATGCAATTATTTATTAAATTAAAATAAAATAATTTAAGTGCATTAAATTTCATATTCTATGTGGGTATGTATGTTTGATAAATAAAAATAATTTTTTGAAATTTTCAAATTCATAATTACTGCCAAAATATATATAGAAATGGAAATTCCATGGACAAATCATTTTCTGTATAGCACTGCTGTAATGATAATGATAATGTATAAAATAGGCTTATTATTTTCAAATTGTCAGATAATGTGTAACTAACTTAAAAATGCAAAACTGTGAACTGAATTGCAAAATATACATTTTTAAACATGAAAAGTTAAATCTATATTTGACATCAGTAGTCACACACTTCCATACATACAGCAGTAAATGAACCTGTGCTTGGTGAAATGACACCTTTCAAATGGCACTATTGATCAATGACTTCATTGATTTACCGATATTTGACATTATTGGGTTTTATTATTATTTATATATGTTGTGTTGTGTGTTTTCCAGCTGACGTCTGTCCTGCTGACAAGCCCAATTACAGTGTGGCCATCGGGGTGGGTGTGACACTGCTGGTGCTCATCGTGATTGTGGTGGTGGCCTACCTGCTGAGCCGCAAGAGGAGGAGCGACGGTTACCAGACTCTGTGAGGTGGGCCGGGCGGAGGGCCGTAAGAGGTCACCCAGAGGTGACTCCCGTTAGAAACCCAAGTCAGTGAGGCGGTGAGGGGCACTTCCACCGAGGCCTAACCATTCCTGCCACTTTATAGTGCTTTAATGTAATCAGTAAATTAATTTAAAAAGCTGTTATAAATTGATTAAATTTAAATGTTGTATTGATAAGTTCAAAGTAAAAACAATATCATTAAATTTAAATTCTTCTATTCTGACTCACAAAAAACATTTTGAAAAGACACTTATTTTTAACTTTTTTTGGTTCCATTTACTTATTCCATTGTCGCTAAATTTTAATCTTGCAGTTGATTCATTTTCTGCTGTAACATTTAGAGTTGTGATCGATTTGATGAGCTGTTTAAGCGGCGGGTCAAAGTCCGGCCCACAGAACAGCAGATGGAGCGCTGACATAACCTGGCCTTGGCCTTTAGATATAACTTCCAGTTGACACACTTCTTTACACTGGATTAAAACTTTAAAACACAAAACGAATTCATTGAAGTTTAAGCAAATGGAATAACAAAAAGTAAAATTTAAAAACTTTACATTTGAGTTGTAGTTTTATTTAAAATCAATTATTAATTCACTATTTAGAGAGACAACAAAGAAACAGCATTAGTAATTGTAAAATTTAAATATTTATATGTTTTTACTTTGAATTTAATAATCTATCATTTAAATACAAATTTGATTAATCAATAGCTCTTGTATTATTATTCCAGTGGCACACTGCTGACTCCATACATATAGGTTTTAAAAGCCAATATAAAACAATTTGTTTTTTAAATTTTAGCCCATTTTTATATGATATTTTTTACCCCAGAAGATTACACAAAGTCACTGGAATTTGACGCCAGAATATTTTTCCCATCATCCTTTGACAGAATGTTTCCATATTTGGACACTAAACATGATGATACTAACAATGACATGTCGATACAAACTGACATCACACGTGTGTAAAACTGACCACAGCGCTTCATCATAATCAGAAAGGTTATGTTTTTACATTAGACAGCCAGTGTATTAAAGGGTCAGTATTGTGATGAGTTTATATTCAGTTTCTTACAAGAGGCTAGTATTGGTTTCTTATATCAGTCTAACCCACATAACTCTCTCACTGAGCAGTGGAAGTGAAATATACATATATATTTATACATATATATAGATTGATATACAGCTTGTTTTGACAAATACAGTTTAAATTCTGCATCTATGTGTGAGCATTATGTGTCAAATGTTTTGTTCTTCTTCTGCTGTTTTTTTTAAGAATCAAATGTTGTGTGTTCTGTCGTCCAGGGATTTTATTATTGAAAAGAAGGGAATTTATCCAATTACTAACTTTACAGGTGATTATGATGTGTTTGCATTATTAATCAGCACAAAAGGGATATTTACACAGATGTTTGTAAGGGATTATTTCTACCTTATCAACATTAATTGCACTGATTGATGTTCCAGCTTATTATTACTTTTGCTTGTTTAATACTATATGTAGCTGATGCTGTGTTTTCATAGAAATGCAAGGATGGACAATCCAGGCATGAACTAGATTAGATTTTTAATAGGTCATACATTCATCACATCTCAGGAGTCCATCTCTCCTCCCCCCACCAAGTCCACTTCACTGCCCTGAAGCTATACTTTGGCATTTGGGAAATATGTTTATTCGCTCTGCAGCTGTTTCCCCTTGTTCTCAATCTATATGCTAAGCTAAGCTAACTGACTCCTCGCTCTAGCTTCATATATGATGCACAGTTATGAGACTTGTATCGATCTTCCCGTCTCACTCTCAACAAGGAAGCAAATCAGCTGTTTCCCAAAATGTCGTACTGTTCCTTTAAACATGCAAAAAGTGACGACCAAAGACAGATTGTGTTGTGCATTCATTGCAACAGAGTGGGCATAACAAAAAAAAAAAAAAAAAAGCATGTTGAGAAAACAATCTCACAACAGTCGTTCATTTAGTAGCTGTTGATCATATCGCATGACCTTCATCGACCTACGGTGGCCCTGAGAGCTCAACACGCCGCAGCTTAAGAAAACACGTGCAAACAGACGAAACACAAACAACTTCAAAAAAACATCTGCATCAGTTTGACGACACATGTGCTGCAGATACACACAACACAACTATATACACAAACACTGCAAATGCTCCCAACACAACGGAAGTGTTTCCAGGGGACACGAAAAAGCGACGAACCCGGCTGTGACGCACTTGCACGGACGTGTCATGCGACACGTCCGTGCAAGTGCGTCACAGCCGGGTTCGTTGCTTTTTGGTGTCCCCTGGAAACGCTCACACCATTGTGTTGTGATTATTCGCAGCACATTTGTGTATTTTATTGTGTTGTGTGTATCTGCAGCTCATGTGTCGTCAAACGGATGAATCCGTTTTCCGAATTTGTTTGTGTTTCGTCTGTTTGCGCGTGTTTTCTTAAGTTGCGGCGTGTTGAGCTGCTGATGAAAATAAAAGTTTGATTGAAAGGTCTGGAACAGTTACTAAAACAAACCCCTGTTGATGAGATCGTTTTCTCAAATGTTGTGTTTCCAAATCCTCAAATATGTTATGCTGCGTTCAAGTACCTGACAAAAATGGTGGAATTGCAACTTTGAATTGAATATTGAGTTTAAAGGGTCAGTTCACCCAAATCACTGACAGACTTACCGTTTCTCTCCCCCCCTGGTGGCATCGAGCCGTGCAGGTGGTTTCAGTTTTCTGTGCTCAGGTTGTGAGATTTCAGCTTTTGAATCTTCTGCCTTCCACTTTAATACGACGCAGGTGAATGAAATGTTGTTTGTGCTCCTCAGAGCACTGAGAAATGTAATCTAAAAATCACAAACACCATCTTGTGTTTTCAGAAACCACGTCCTGGTTACTGAGCGTGATGCACAGATGTAGCTGGCAACAGTTTTTATAGGGACTACTTTTTCCAACAGAAAGGAGTTCTGGTGAAAACTGTTGTCAGGCATGTCTTTGGATTATCTGAGGAACCAGGACGTGCTTTCTGGAGAAATAAGGTGGTGAAGAGTTTTTCAAGTTGTCATTTTTCAGTGATGTGAGCATCACAGTTACATTTCCACTCTTCTGCATTGTGTTGGTGTGGAAGCTGAAATCTCAGAGGCTGAGATCTCAAAACCTGGACGAATGAAACCAAACCCATCTGCAGAGTTAGACCCCGTAAGAGTGACATGATTTGTGTGAACTGGCTCTTTAAGCCGTACCTTCACTAAATCCTCAGTGTTCCGGTGTTAATGTGATAAACAGTGGCGTGGTGGGCGGAGTAGACTGTGGAAGTGATTGACTGGAACATGTGTCAGCATCTGCAGTAGTTATGAAGAGTAAGGGAGCTGTAGTTCGGATCACTTGTTGAGCTGACGGACTGAGCTGCTGCTCACAGCTGCAGTTCCACATTTCATCCATCAGGTGATGCTGTGAAGTCAGGGAGTGAAAGGAGATGAGGGAACTATACACAGTGTGTGAGCACTTTTACCTGTTGTTAACTTCCTGTGCCAATAAAGATTGATATATTCTTAAGTGTGTGTGTGTGTGTGTGTGTGTTTGTGTCTTTGATCTGCAGCTTTCGCCTCAGACAGTTTTACAAATTAAACAACCATAGGTACATTTCTCCACCTGCTCTACATTGAATGTTTTAACACTTAAATGAAGCCATTCTGCACAGTAGCCTTTATTTAATAGGTACACATACAGTATTATACAATAACTATAGTTACTCCCCAAAGAAAATCCCCTTCCCTTATACGACTGAAACTGCCAAAGTCAAAAATAAATGACTCAAGAAATCTATAATTATGCCATGAAATGCAAAAAATGTTAAAATAAATACAGCAATAAAATGTGACATAAAGAGATATTTCTGATTTGTATTAGTTCACTATTTATTTACTTTCCCATTTAAATTTCCATTTTATTAATTTATTCTTTACTTCTTTATTATTTGTTTATCTATCCATTTATTTTACCTATTTATTTCCCACAAACGTATTTATTTCTGTATTTTCTTTTTACATTTCTTTATACATTTCTGCTTTGATATACAAATGAGGGGCTGTCATTCAAAGTGGGACAAAATAAATTAACATAATAACCAAACCAAATTGGTTTCAGCTCTTTAAACCTATTTCTTTCTGATGAAATAATAAAATGCTAAAAGAGAGGAGAGACGTTTGGAAGTGGATAAAACCAGAAATAAAGAAGAAATAAAATAAATTACAAAAGTAGGTTTATTAAAAGGTAAACAATCCAGAAAGTAATCATAGAATAAAAGGACATACCAGTCAAACAGCTTAACTATATAAATGAATAGAAAGATGAATAAATAAAATCTAATTAAAAGCCAGAATAAAAAGGTAGGTCTGGGGTTTGCTTTTTTAAAATATTAACACTTCCTGCTGCCCTCAGGTCTTTTTATTTATTTATCTATTTTAATTTCTTTACTTAAAAAATTCCACATAAAAAACAGGACAAATTACCACAACAGTAGCTCAGTTCAAAAACATATAGAGGTCAAGTACATAAGCATTGAAAAAAGAAAATAATAAAAACATAAATACAATAGTAGTATATTAGATAAATTAAAGAAAACAATAAGAAAAATGCCAGGGATTAAGATAAACAAATAGAAAGAGACTTGAAAACATTAAAATGGGAAAATGGCACAATTTCATAATTTTAATAAGTCTTTTGTTTTTTGACGATGTTGCTGTCTTTATATACAGCTCCATTTCTTTCGTTTTAGCAAATTTACATTTATGAATGTGAAACTTTGCAAGAAATATAATGAGATTGATTACTTTTCATATTTTGTGTTGATCCTTAAGAAACCAAAAAATCCATTTTCCAATAGAAGCTCAAAGACAAGTGATAATGTCCAGGATGAATCTACAGCGTCCTCAGGCCTTCAGGAGGCTGCAGGTCCTTTGTATTTAGCTGTTTGTGTTAACATCAGATTTTGGCAGAAGCAGAACTAAAGTTATTTCGCCACCACTCAGCCAATCACAATCCGCCTTTCAAACAGCTGATACCGGGAATGGGAGGAAACGAGCAGCAGGAGTCATGTTGCACTTACAGACGCGGGGCGGAACTCGATCAGATCCACAAAGTTGTTGCAAAACGTCCGACCTGCTGCAGTCCGGGACCACTTCATAAATACTCATAAAAAAGAGGAAGACTTCCAGGCTGCACAGGACACTGTGATCATGGCAGGTAAGAAGAAGCTTTGTCAATATAAGCTGCATGGTTTTTAACTGACAGTGAGGAAAGTG